>NW_010240475.1:0-69913 GCF_000690775.1 Eurypyga helias | reverse complement strand
ATTTTTTTAAATTTTATTTTTAAATTTTATTTTAACATGTTCAGCTGTGACAAAATTGACTTGGGAAGAACTGAGAGAATTAAGTTGGCAGCTGCAGTTCACTTCCTAAGTAACAGGTCCACCACCATTGACGCTGGTGACATCTTTTCTCTTGCTGTTCACAGCTTGGCATCTGCTGAAGGGATCTGGACCATGAGGTGCTTTTTGAACCCTTAGTTCAGAAACCTTAGCTGAACCCCTTGAAGTTTCACTTTTGCATCCATGCATGTTGAATTCCCAGCTTGGTGGGAGAGAAGTGCACTTGGACAGCAGATAAATCCTTCTGAAATACTGTAAAGGTTAGTGCATGGCATGTATGCTTACAGGAGCCTACACATGGATAGGTGCTGACAATCCTTCGAATGTCATTGAAACCAGCAAGCTAAATCCCCACTTACTGCATTAAGTTTTGGTAGGTCAAGATAGCTTTTTGGCTGAGGAATGTAAAACCACGCAGAAGCGGAGATGCCTGTTGGGATGTGCACAGGCTCTGGGGGTCATGGGTGTGTTGTGCTGGTCATAGAATCATATAAATCTTAGAATGGTTTGGGTTGGAAGGTACCTTACAGACCATCTAGTTCCAACCCTCCTGCCATGGGCAGGGACACCTTCCACTAGACCAGGTTGCTCAATGCCACATCCAGCCTGGCCTTGAACACTCCCAGGGATGGGGCATCCACAGCTTCTCTGGGCAACCTGTGCCAGTGCCTCACCACCCTCTCCGTGAAGAATTTCTTCCTGATACCTAATCTAAACCTCCCAACTTTCAATTTAAACCCATTACCCCTTGTCCTGTCACTACAGGCCCTTGTAAAAAGTCCCCCCCAGCTTCCTTGTAGCCGCTTCAGGTACTGGAAGGTGCTATAAGGTCTTCTTGGTACCTTCTCTTCTCCAGGCTGAACAACCCCAACTCTCTCAGCCTGTCCCCATGGCAGAGGTGCTCCAGCCCTCTGAGCATCTTCGTGGCCTCCTCTGGACTCATTCCAACTGGTCTATATCCTCTTTATGTTGAGGGCTCCATAGCTGGACACAGCTGGTCTTTGATGGGTGTTGGCTTTACCAACAACTGAAGATAATACACTGATTTTCTGTGTTAAAATGCAATCAGAGGTGAGTCATTAACCATGTTTTCCTTGCTAGGAGCTGTTTAGGTTGTGCCTGGTACAGCTGCTCTGTTTTCAGTTGGTGCAAACATCATGTCAGGGCTGCCAGCTGTGATGGGTCAGAAAAGGACAAATTAAGGACCAGTACAACTGTTATGTTAAAGGAAAAAAAAAAAAAACCAAAACAAAAAACCCACAAACAAAAAACAAACAAAACAAAACCATCCACCACGCTACCAAAAAAACCACAACCCACCCAAAAAACCCCAAACCTAACAAACAAGACAAAAACTCAAAACCAAGACCAAAAGTGAGACTGGGAAAATACCATTCCTTTACCTGTTTTCAGCAGGGAAGGACATTTGGCAGAAATGTTTGTGTAGGGCACTGGCTGTGATTTGCAAGCGGCATGATGTGGAACCGGCCGTGTGGCTTCCTGCACACTCCAAAGCAATGGCCTCCAACTAATGTGATATCCATACCCTGCCATAACCTGCCACACCACATTAACCACCAGCCCCATCCTCCTTCTGGCTATGACCATAGAAAGTGGCTTTGGGGACATCATCCATGTGTGATCCTGTGGGCTTCCAGAGGCTGCCTTCATGGGAAATGTTTTCCTGTAAACGACTGCCAGGCAGAAGCCTGAGCTCAACAGACTGAGAGGAAACTGGGAAATGCTTCACAAGAAACCTTTTGTATCTCTCTCACTAAGTTTTGTAGCTTTAAAGCTAAATATCACCTGAAGTTAAGTCAGCATGTCCACTAAAATATCAAGGACAGGAGCAACTTAGAAAAACTACGAGATGAAGATTCTCCATAAATATTTGGAAGTTTTTGCACATCCATGCTAATTATATTGACTGTCATTCTTAAAAAGTCCTTTAAAAAGTGCAAGCCTTCGTCAACATCTGCTGTGGTTGAAATTGTCTGAGTCTGGTTTTGAATAGTGTCCCTGCCTGACTATCTGTGTGGCTTTTAATTTGTCTTACTTTACGGAGATATTTTTCTCTTGGCAATACATAAATCAAGCCTCTCAACTCTGGAAGGAAAAATGGAAAGGTTATCAGAATTCTCTAAGTGGCAATCTTGATGTCATTTAAGACTCTTTTTTTTTTATTACGATCAAAGATTAGTTTTATGCTCTCCATCAAATCCTTTACCTGCATAATGCTGTATAGTCCAAAGCAGTTAATATGCGGTGGCGTGTAAGCTGATCTAACTGGCCTGAATGCTCCATTTAACTTAATATCCATGCTGCTAAGCTCTTTATCCCTGCTCTGACCTGCCTATTTACAGAAAAAGTGGGTTTGTTTTTGAAAACTTGTCTTGCATTTTAAAAATGAGTTTTTGGGTTCGTACCTGTGATTTAACTTAAAAAAACAAAAAAAGCTCTGCCAACTCTGTCGGGAGCAGTTCTGTTGGACTTAAGGTTGGTGTCTATTTAGAAATGTTGTCAGGGGTTTGCATCTTGAAAAATGCAGGTGAAGGAGTATGTGTGCACAATTCTGCCTGAACAGAAGCTGGGAGGGCCACTTAAAAATTTACAAGAGATGAGTGTATATCTGTTAGCACTTCTTTCCTCTGAGTACCATTCTGGGGGTGCTGCAAGCAAATACTATCCACGTAGGAGTTAAGCTTTGGTACAGAGGTGCAGATAATATTTCCTGTGGTGTTTATTTATTTCTGAAACATGATTAGCTTGATACAGAGATTTGTTGCTTACCTTCTGCATAAATGGAGACTTTGGGGCTATTTTTGCATACTTAGCATTTGAAATGACATCTCTCTTCTCTGTCTGGAAGAGTGGTTACTGTTATGCCGTGTTTAAAAGTAGATGGTGACATATTTGTGGGAACACCTGGGAAAGAAGGTGGCCAAAATAATAGTGAGTTACCAGTAACTGAGCCATCATGTGAGTGTCCAGCTGAGTGCGTGCCAGGTAAAGAGACCTCCGCTTCACTGCTTGGAGCAGCAGCTGGGCCGTGGCAGAGGTGCAGCCCCCTTCTCTTTGCTGACCTGACTGTGATCTGCCTTCACAGAGCCGGGTGATAAATTGCATACTGAGTCCTCGTGATATCTCTAATTCCCTCGAGCTCTGCTAAGCAAGCTGAGCAGGCCAAATTATCGTCCCATAAAAATTCTAAAGAAATGGCCTTTCCCAGGGTTTTGAGGGAGAGAATGTTCCTGACGCAGCCCAGCCCAGCCATGTGTGTACTTCTACACCAGGTGAGAGGATTTTCTTGTTCTGACTCACGAGGGACTTCCTTGAAAATTATTTTCACCACGTAGACTGGCAAGTTGTAGTACTTTTACGTAAGAGAAATTATTATAGTAACTTATGTTTATAGATTTTCAAAGCAAAATGTCACCATCGCTTTTTCCTTACCTTACAGATTGAGAAATTTGGGGCAGAGAGAGGGGAAAAGGCTTACTGCAGAGTCAACTCTGCGTCTCTTGGAGTCAAGTACTGCTCCAAAGCATGGGAGCTGCAGCAGAGAAGTGCTGTGTGTTCGGTCCTATGTTTTGGGGGAAGGGGGAAGAGTTTCAGACCCTCCGTTGCATATCTTACTCTGTGTTTCTGATTTCTGAAGGATTCACATGCTTGCAGAGGTTTCTTTTTTCCTGAGATGCTAAATGTCCTGTTGGTTTTTCTGACCAAGGTGGTGGTGTGCGTTATTGAAGCAGCATTCCCAGTATGTACTAGTGTTTGCCTGCAGCTTCAATTAACTTTATCTAAACAAGTGCTCTACCAGATGGTCACTTGTAATTATTTTACATTATCACCCCTGAACTGCTGTGTCCTCAGACCAGGCAACACCACCTCCATCCTTTTTATTTTGTCTCTTTCTGGAAGTATGCAAAGACATAGTTGAATGCAGTACTAGTGGCACCTGGGTACGCAGTGGAAAGTCTCATGGGATGTTTCTTTGGGGTTTTTTTGTCACTTCAAGGCATGGATTTCAAGTGATTTTTCCCATGAGTCAGCTGGTTTCCTCTTGGGAAAGGAGAGTTCAGGATGGAAGGACATATAGACAGGAGCACTGCCCTTGTCGCAACTCTGTGTCTCCCTCAGAGCAAGGTAAAATGAAAAATCAGTCTACCTATACTGATCTGAATTAAGGGTAAATGTGGTATGGTGTTTGGTATGTTGCTCATGGATTCAGCTTTGATTCTAAAGAGCAGTATGGAAGGAACAAAGGACTGCGATCACTGAAAACGAGGTGAGGTCTCCAGATACTAAGAATTTAAGTACTTTTATAGCGTCGGATAGGTAATGTCAAATATCTCCACAGTGGAGCTTTTCTGATTAATAATGGAGTAACACTAATTTACACCAGCTGCGGAATTCTACTCAAAAATTTACCAAAGTGCTGGTTCACTGCTGTTGGCTACATATCAAAAACGAGGTTGAAAAGGAAACAGATCAGTAGCAGAAAATACAGATAACAATAATACTCTGCAATAGGGAAAAATACAAAAGTTGGAAAAATCATAAAAAATGCAGTTCACAGCTCAGAAAATAAGAATGACGAACTACTGTGTAATTAATAAAATTCACAAAATGTCAATCAAGTAAACAATCTGGTTTTGGGCAGATTGAAAATAGAGGGCCGAATTCTGTCTTCAGCTGCTCATATGTGGTTTTGTCTCCAAGGCAGAATTTACTTTATAATCTTTGCGTGGATAACAACACAAAACAAGAGAAAGGATGTTTTAG
Organism: Eurypyga helias; assembly: GCF_000690775.1. Lineage (NCBI taxonomy): Eukaryota > Metazoa > Chordata > Aves > Eurypygiformes > Eurypygidae > Eurypyga > Eurypyga helias. The sequence continues at coordinate 65,050 of NW_010240475.1, read as the reverse complement.
TGGTCTCCACAAATGACAAACATGAGTCAAATCTGCTAGATTTAACGGAGCTTTAATTGAGAAGGTTGGTCTTGCATAACAGCAGCAGAGTAAGCTGCCAATCCTCGAACCTATCCTCTAATAAAATATCATTGTTAACTGTTAGCCCCTATGAATACAGCATTGGTTTCCAGCCAGAGAATCATAAGCAGTTGATTGCCCGGACATAATGGTAACAATTTCCACTAATACCATGTTGCAGCAGTTCAGAGGATGCAGCAGCATGAGAAAGAGATGCAACTGCTTGTTAAAAAAACATTATATTGTTAGGTCAGCCCATAAGAAGCTTGAACGGCAAATAAATGGTTAAAAACTATCAGTTTTTTGGAGTAGGCTAAGAAGGTGAGTGAAGGAATGTTTACGTAGGTTCACCTCATCATGCAAAAGGCTAGAACATGGCTGGGTCCTCTGAACAGAGTAAGGAATAGTGAGTAAAGAGAGACGGTTGCTGGGGTAGCACGAGACTGCTTTTCTAAGATGTTTGGTAAGATGAAAATTGCACATCTACTGTGATAATTTCAGTAGCTGATGCGCTTAATGAAAATTATGCACCTAAAACGTGGGGATACTTTTTCTCAAAGCACATCAGTGCAGTTACGTGTATGGTGTAGCTTTTATTTTGCATCATTTAGGTGTTTGAAACTGTGTAGGCCACAGTAATTTACATTTCTCATCAAATCAGATTCAGTACTAGTGGTATGATTGTCAAAGGACATCAGTGAGGCAGCATTTGTAGGAAGAAGCAATTTCTTTTATTGGACAAAAAGTAAGTGGGGAAAAAAAAGGAAAAAAAGCTTATACAAGCTTTTATATGCCCAGAGAAGCTGTGGATGCCTCATCCTTGGAAGTGTTCAAGGCCAGGATGGATGAGGCTTTGAGCAACCTGGTCTAGTGGAAGGTGTCCCTGTCCATGGCAGGGGGGTTGGAACTAGATGATCTTTAAGGTCCCTTCCAACCCAAACCATTCCATGATTCTGTGATTCTAAGTTTGGAGGAAAACCACCAAACATCACCTTTGCATCACTCTGAATGGGAATAAGATTTATATTCCAGAAGATCTGTTACCATCCTTTTCTATGCTGACTTTGGTGAAGACCTCCCAGGCTTTTAGTCCCAGGAAACAAAAGAGGGTGATCTGAGACTGCCCCATGTGGAGTCTGTGCCAGTGCCAAGGACAAGCTTCATGGGTATTCGTGGTTCAGCCACAGAGAAATCTAAGGACCTCAGAGGCACATCTAGTCTATCCTTTGTCTAAATGATCACAGGCAGGTGTTTCTTTAATGCACATGTAAAGCTTTTCTGTGGTGGATATTCCACAACCTCCCTACCTATAATCTGCTCTAATGCTTAGTTTGCATTATGATTACAAAGTCCTACCTCATATCTAGTCTAATTTTTTTTGTTGCTAAAATTCTGTACTTCACAGGTAAATGTAGAGAACAATAGATAACCATCAAGTTTATAATGACTTCGTTAGCAAAGGAAATTAAGCATGTTCTTCCTTAGCCTTCTATATCAGTTCCTTTCACCTTGGTAAGTCATGTTTTTAAAACTCATATTATTTTTGCCCTCCCTTGAGATCTCTGCAGTTTGTTTATGTCTTTCCTAAAGTGTGGAGGAGAATGGGATAAAGTACTCCAGTAAGGCTGTGTCTCTACTGAGACACGTCAAGTGGAAGAAAGACTGACCTTGTTGTACTCACGATGCTCCTGTTAGTACATCTCAGAAAGACACTTGCCAGTTTTGGAGCACATCGTTTACTCTCGCTTAGCCCTGAGTCTTCTTACAGTCTTTGCCAGTTATTGCACATTTTGTGTTTGTGCATTCTTTCTTCCTTCCTACATCCACTTTGCAATCTGTATTGAATTTCATACTGTCGATTTCAAACCACTTCTCCACTTGGTCAGGATCATTACTTACTCTAAGCTTTTCATCCAGAATGCTTTCAACCAGCTTGCTGTTGCCCACAGATTTTGTAGCTGGCTTCTTTATGCCATCATGCAAGCCTTTAGTGAGATGGTGCGGCCAACATGGCTTCACTGAGAGCAAATCGTGCCTGAAAGATTTGGTGCACCTCTACGGCAGGGTTACAGCGTTTGTGAATTGACACTGTCTGCTTGAATTTGTGCAAAGCCTTTGACGCTGTCCCGCACGACATCCTTGTCTCTAAACTGGAGAGACATGGATTTGACAGAGGGACCGCTCAGTGGATAAAGAACTGGCTGGATGGCCGCACTCAGAGTGGTGGACAACGGCTCAACATCCAAGTGGAGACAGGTGACAAGTGGTGTTCCTCAGGGGTCAGTGTTGGGACTGGTACAGTTTAACAACTTTTTCAGTGAATTGGATGGTGGTATTGAGAGCACCCTCAGCAAGTTGGCTGAGGACACCAAGCTGTGTGGTGCAGTTGACACGCTGGAGGGAAGGGATGCCATCCAGAAGGACCTGGACAGGCTGGAGAGGTGGGACTGTGTCAGCCTCATGAACAAGGTGAAGTGCAAGGTCCTACACCTTCCAGGTTGGTAGACAGTTTAGTAGCAGAGGGGGTGGAACTAGATGATCTTTAAGGTGCCTTCCAACCTAAACCATTCTATGATTCTGTAAAATACCCTCCTAAAGTGATACCAAGCTTGATAATTTTGAGTAGAACGGACAATGCACCCACTTCAGACTAATCTAATGACAGTTTTCTACCTTCACATAGAAGAATATGTCTCATTGTCTCAAAATCCTTTAAAAAAGTCGAAGTCCATCACATCCATAGCTTCTCTGCAGTCTGCAAAGCCAGTTATACTGTCAGAGAAGTTAATGAGTTTGGTCTGATGTGATCTGCTCTTGACAAATCTAAGTTGTCTGTTTCTTTTCAGCTTATTATTCTTGAGGGGATTAAAAACTGATTATTAATAATTTCTTCCAGTATCTTTATAGGTGTCAATGCAATGCTACCTTGTCTATAAATCCCCAGGTTCCTCTTTTCCGCTTTTAAAGCTTTTTGATTATTTGTCTTTCCTCGTGCCTCTGGGAGCACACCATTCTCCATGAGTTCTTGTAGATAATCACTAATGTTTTGGACATTGCACTAGCTGGTTCCTTAAGCACTCCAGGGTGAGTTCCATGAGGGCCCTGTCTGTTTGAATTCATCTGACTTAGTTAAATGCCCTGCTCTTGCCTGTGCTTCTCTCCCCTTGCTCAAGCTAATTGTGCTAAGCGTTTTGAACATTTTCTGCAAAGATAGAAGCATAGAAGGTATTGAACACTTCAGCCTTCTCTGTGTCTGTCATTATCTGTCTCCTCATTCTTTCAGTCTTTATCTAGAGCTTTTTCTCATTGCCTTTAAGCTTGAGCAATCTGTGATTCATTTTGCGCTGTAGCTACTCAAGGTTTATTCCAGGCCACGTCTTGGCTTGTTCTACCCATCCACTGATGTGTTCAGCCTACATGCAGTCAGCGTGCAGGCTGGCTTGAATTGTGTCTGTGGTGCAAACGTACTCACTGAGTATGCAGTTCCGAGTTTTTTTCCTCCGCCTGTGTGTCATGTATGCAGTTTGACATGCTGAGCTTCTATGCTTGTTGAGACATTGTACCCAAGGCCGCTGGATCGTTTAACATACTGTTGGGATTTCTGACTTGACCTGCTTATTTTGTTCCTGTGCACAGAGGCAGCTGGAGGGGAATATGGCGTGGGGGTTCATATCTGAATACAATGAAATCCATAGATTTCAGAAATCTGTATTCAGGCTGCCATATAATTGGGTTAGTGGTGAATGACATCATCTCCTCCATCAGCCTGAAATCCAGAGGAGAGCGTTGCTTCCAAGCTGCTATTGCAACAACTCCTTAGGACTCTATATAAGGGAAAGATGTTTAAAAAAAAAAAAAAAAAGCGCATAGTGCTTGTGGAATCTTAAAATAGCAACGTCCTTCAAAGTTACCTCTTTACAGGAAGATTTTCAGAGGTATCATTGGAATAGTCATTTTCTTTGCCTTGAAAAGGCTGAGAGATGTTTAAAGGGATAGCTTACGGGATAGCTTACGGTGTACTTCACAACCCACTGTGGCTGTGCAGCAGAGCTCTGGGAAGCTGCACCACAATAATTACAGTTCTGCAAAAGGAACGGTTTAGTTTGTAGTTATTCACTGGCAAGGTGAGAGAAGTTCAGCGGCTGGTGGTGACTTCTGAAAGGATGTCAGCCAAGCTGCTGCACCAGGGTTTGTTCAGAGGACATGCCGCATGGGTCTGCGGGTGCCCGCCAGGTTTATCCCGAGCACTGGGAAGAGAGCTGCTGAGTGCAGCTGAGCCTGCTCTGCTCAGGCTCTCCCTGCTCAGAACCCATGGGAGCTATCAGAGAAGCAGCTGGTCCGATAGCGGGCTCTGCCACTGCTCCGGACCTGTCCTGGCAGATCTGCCCCAGGGATCTGGAATTCCTAGAAAACCTGTTTCTTTACTAAATGTGAACAACTGTTGGGCAGATGAAATGAAATGCTGATCAGATGAACGCATGCTAGGCATTTCCCCATGGCAGTAGGAAATGTGCAGGAGCCTCTGGTAGCAGCAGCTTTAGGAGAGTATTTTTATTGTCCCTGCATGTCCTAAGCCACCACAGTTCCAGTGGGGCCGGCAAATACTTGGAACCTCTGGTTACTGGGCCTTTTGCTGTGTAAAATAGACAAATGTTAATTCAAGAGTTGATTCAAAAGATGATCTCTCAGGAAGGAACCTTAATGGAGGTATCACTGCTGGGTTTTTTTGTCTGGTAGCATTGCCTGGAGGCCATATCGGTGCTCAGGAGTCTGCATGCATAAGTAATAGCAAGGGAGTTTACTGCAGCACAGGAGAGAGGATAAGGCCATTAAATACAACATATTACTAACAGCAGTGTTATTCTGTGTCTGAAGTGTTGACAGTAAAACAGAGTAGAATCCACTTTTATTTTTAAACCTGTGACAGATTAGGAGACAAATCTATATGCAGCTGTATCAATTGGTTACCTCCATTTTGCTTTGTAAAGGCAATTTTCATTGCAGAGCTGTCCTTTGCCGTGCTATGGACTCCACCGAGACTTCATGTTGCACTGAATCAGCAGGCTGTCAAGCCTTGAGAGTCACCCATTCAGACAAGGCTTTCACAAAGAGCGAACGATTTCCTAGCCAAGAAAACCTTGTTTCTCAGGAATCTGTAACAGTTGTGCATTGAAACTGAGAAGGAGTAGCATCTACACGTCTGTCTTACGTCAGCACCACTTGTGTCGTCAGAAAGCAACAATGATTGTTTTAGTAATCCTTCTAAAATGTCTCTGTCTTACTTCAAGTAGTTGGTGGTCAGAAATTCACTGGAAAAATCTTATAAACTGGAGCTTTGCAGAAAGGTCTGCTCAGGCTCCTTGGGTGTTTTGCAGGGCACAGATGTAATTTTCAGGTGTCTTGATTGCAAGATCTCATTTCTGATGAAGGTATACCGTGGAAGTCTAAGCTCAGGGAGGGACTCAAACCATGAATTTGAATAATGATGTCTGCAGCTGAACAGAAGCGTGATGGTTGTAGTCAGGACAGAGTTAATGTTCTTCACAGTAGCTGGTATGAGGTTATGTTTTGGATTTGCCTTGGGAATAGTACTGATAACACAGGGTTCTTTTTAGTTTGTGCTAAGGAGTGTTTGCACCAATTCAAGGTCTCTTCTAGCTTCCAATGCTGCACCTGTGTTCCCAACTTTCTCATTACAAGCAGTGGGGGAGAGGGTGCACAGCTCAGACAGCTGACCCCAACTGACCAAAGGAGTATTTCATTCCACAGCACGTCAGGCTCAGTATATAAGCCAGGGGTGTGCTGGGGGGCCATAGCTTCTTAGGTTGGTGTTAGCTTGTTAGCTCGTTAGTTCATGTGTTAGCTTGTTCCTTCATTAATGAGTTGGTGGGTCGGGTGGCTTTCTTGGTTACGCTCTCACTTGTGAGGTTCTCTCAGGCTCTGCTGTGATTGCCCTCAGGCTCTCTGGCTCCAACTCTCGCTACTCAGGACCTGGCTGTGTATTGGTCAGCACGGGGTGAGCAATTGTATAATTTGTTTTATTTTCTATGATTTTAATTAAATGTTATTAGTCTCATTGTTAAGATTATTAGTATCACTATTTTATTCATTTATATTCGGTTATTAAATTGTTCTTGTTGCAATCCATGAGCTTCCTTGTCTTTTCCTCCAATTCCCTTTCTCCACTGGAAGAGGAGGAGGTGTGCAAGTGGCTATGTGGTACTTAATAGCTAGCCAAGGTTAAATCACAATGGGAAGGGATGGAAGCGGTTTGAGGCTAGGGACATACGTGTGGGATTTGGTTTCTGCAAGGTCAGAAGCTGCTTAGGTTATAGTGAAGTTCAACTGAAGAATAGGCAGGATCCTAGTTTTAAGTCAGGTTTAAGGGGAAATAAAAAAGTTAATACAGAATGCCAGATCAAGCATGTGCTCTTGTCCAAAGGCTTTTGGCCTGAATTCATACCACAAACTAAATGTTACCAGCAGACCCCTCAGATTTGCATGTGAAGCTTTTTTTTTCATTGCCATGTGTCTTCATGGCACCTTTTGTATGCATCTGGGGTGGCTGAATTCTTCAGAAGTTGGAAATCTCAGTATGCAGTGGGGGGATTACTTGTAGGAGGAGGCATTTTTAGTGAAATGGCCTAGGTATTATTGGGTTTTAAATGGTATAGAATCAATTAGGAGACCATTCTACTGTAAGAAGTAGAAAGCAGTGAGCATGAATACAAGTTGAATAAGAAAAATGCCCTAATCTTTAAAGGGACCCAAGATAGCGCCTTCTCCCCCTTCTCTGGAAGCCATGGTGCTGAGGGCTCTCTGCACCAGTCTGCAGGAAGGTGGGATGCAGGTTCTTAAATAACTGGGACATTTGAAAATTCGCTAAATATTTAAGCATCTTGTCACTAAAGCATGAATTTCTGCTCCACAGTTTCACTCTCTGCAATAGGTTGACTGGAAACAGAATCCTGAAGGCCAGTCTCTGTCAGTATCTGGTTTTTCTGAGTGAAGTGAGGAGCACAGAAACATGATGATGGGTAGTCCTCCATGGTATTGCAGCCTTTCCTCCTTCTAAATACGCTGTGGCCCTTGACATTTGGGCAGTTGTGGTTTTTGTTTTCTTAGAAGTCCTTGTCAGCAAAGGACAATGGCGTGACAAAATATGCAAGCGTTCGTATGTTTAAATACTTGATTTAATCTGTGTAGTTAAATACCTGTTTGGAAGCCTTGATAGCTTACAGTGTGAATACAGGAGTGCAGGTCTGTAGATGAGATTCTTACAGTGGCTGAGGAGATGCTCAGGCTGAGGAGGGTATTTCAGACTGGTGGCGTGTCTTCCAGTGCTGACAGCCCAAGGGCTGTCAGGCTAGCAAGCACTCAGAATTCAGGAGCACTGATAAGGTAGGTAAGTGTTTCCCAGCAGTGCTGAAATATGTTCAAGTGTTTGAAGAAGATATACTCAGCTGAATAATTTAAAGACGGCCGCTTTACAACGCTGGTGAAACTTTATGAAACACGAAGGTACCTTCCCTCGTATTTGTTAGCGTTGTATTTATTGTTCTAAAAAAAACATGATTTGTGAACAAATACGTTGCTAAATACAATAGTATTGTAACATCTATTAATATAAAATTACGTTAGCTGTGTTAGGTAGTCAGTGTGGCTGTAAAGCCCTTGCGGAAAGCCTCTGCTAACAGCTAGCTGTATTATCACTTTGTCCCAAGTACATAATAATTTTCAGCACTAGATTTACAGAGTTGATCATTCCAAGCCAGGAAGGAATAGCCAGATAAATAAGACAATGTGAAAATATGTGTTGTTCCCCACTGACCCGATAGCACAGAATTGCGTGTCTGACGTACAGCTGAAAGGAAAAAAAAAACCAAACCAACCTGCCACTTGAATGAATAGAATTGTTATTTTTACATAGCTTTTGGAGTCTTTTAGACTCCTTTCTTATTACAGACCTTCAGCAATAAAAGGAGGACTGAACCTATAGTGATTAGTGAACTCTAGATAATAAAAGAGGAAATCGAAAGTGTATGTGTGAAAATGTTTTACACGTTTTTCTACAGAATTTGGTTATTTTAAATAGATTAAGAAGTATCCCTAAGAGTTGGAAGCCAGGTGCCCTAGCTTTACTGTTCTGCCTGAAAGAGTGGCTGTAACTCTTATCTACAACTTTGATATCATAGCATCAGGAACTACTGATCTATGTCTGCTTGTAATTCACTGAGCTGACTGCTATCACCCGTGTCATTTAATCTTTCCCTTGCTCTTTCATGTGTCTTACATAAGCACACACACATGCACGCACATATATACACAAAGCTTTCTGGGTTTTTTTCCTGTAAGCTGGCTTGTTAATTTGGACATCAGTGAAGACTGAGTTTTGTTTACAGTGCCTTCTGTGCAGTCACCAGTGCATGTGATCAAGGTCTGGTTGCCCAGCGCAGAGCTCCAGGAGCTATTTGTACCTTTCTCAAAAGTCTGCTCCCTTTAATGTGATCTCTCAGTCTTGTCGTGTTCTGTCGACTTCACATCTCTTGATGAGACAGATTTTACGCTTACTGTGTACTCAGGAGGTTTTGCTACTGTCGCGGGCCCATGCTGTTGCTTTCAACATCCTCTGTTGGAAGGATCTAGGGAAGGGCTCCTGCCTGGCAAAAAGAAATCGCGGAAGCAACAAACTCCCTTTGTGCAGTGTTATTTTTAGGATTCGCATCTGGAAATCTGACAGTTGATGGGTTAAATGCTTGGCCGTTGTTTGATGTATTAATCCACTTGGAAGCGTTCCAAAGGCTTGCCTTCCTTTTACACCTTGAAAGGGTTAAGAAATGTGTAATGGCTGGTTAGAATGGACAGCGTTTCAGTAGGTTGGGTCAGTATGAATTGGAGTAATAAAATCACCAATAAATTGCTGTTATTCATTCAGCTGTCTTTCAGGGGACTACTGATCTCTTCAAGCCTCAGAGAATGTGTTGTTTCCAGATGCATACACAGTCTCCCATGTCCACATGGGTCACTGTGGCTTGGAGCGGAGCTAGTGCAGACATGGAACAAAACTGCAGCCAATTTGGCAAAACTGGAGTGGGTGTTCTGGACTGTTTGTACTTCCAACAGTTCAGCTTCAAAGAGAGCAGTTCTCTTGTGCAGGCAAGGTTAAAATGAATGCTTTTAATTTCTGGAAAGATCATGAGAACAGGGCAAGTCAAAAGAATTGTCCATTGGGGAGTCCATTTTTGTTTTAATAATACTCTTTAGAGCAATTTAAACTGAAATCTGAGAAGGCTTGAGGTCTCCACTTTATAATGGCGAAGGCTAGTACATTGCCCTTGGGCTCTTATCAGCTGGCATCCTTTGTTTACAGTAGTTACTGCCCTTGTGAAAGTGATAACATAGGCCATGATGAGTAAAACTTCTGATCATTGGATGGCTGAGGTAGGAAGGGCACTCCTGGAGATCATCTAGTCCAACCTGCTGACTCAAAGCAGAGTCAGCTAGAGCCAGTTGCTTAGGACATTACTCAGGCTCCAGCTGAACGTCTCCAAGGATGGAGACACCACAGCCTTTCTGGGAAACCTGTGCCAGTGTTCAACCACACTTCTGGTAAAATTGTTTTTTCTTATTTCTTCAAATAGTCTTTCCTATTTTTCAGTTTGTACATGTTGTCTCTTGTACTGTTACTGGGTATTGCTGAGAAGGATCTGGCTTCACCTCCTTTACTCCTCCATGATGTATTTGTACACGTTGATAGGATTCCCCCCAAAGACTTGACTTCTCCAGGCTGAAGAGTCCCGTGTCTCTCAACCTTGCTCTGTGTGAGAGATGCTCCAGTCCCTTTATCTTTGTGGCCCTGTGCTGGACTCAGTCCAGTATGCTTTTGTGTCTCTGGTACTGGGAAGGCCAAACCTTGCTTCCACCTGTTGTGTGCTCTTTTTATGATTTTGTTGGAAAGTCCTCGTGCATCCATGCAGACCCCCTGTGATCTCCTTTGCTTAACTTACTGCAAGGGCCATCTGTAGTCTTGAAAACACGACCTTTGAAAAGTTCCTCACTCCCAGCTGTGAAGCAGAATTTACCTTAGTGGTTTAACCAATTTGCAAGAAGACAGTTTTCCTGCATATTTTGCCTGGTGTTTTTCAAGAAATCTTAAGGAAACAAGGCACCCAGCTGGCACTGTATTGTAGCTCTAGGGTGACTGGGGCACCCTAAATGTTTAGGGAAAAGTAATATTAGTCACCTTCCCAAAGGCAAAATGCATTGCTTTTTTGATGTCAATTTTTGGTACACCTTATAAATACATGATTAAGGGTTTCTGCTTTTTTTTTTTTCCTGTCAGATACTGGACCATTTTTTCAAGTTTTCCTTCAGCCCCTGTCTTTATGCTGTATGGTCATTTTGGCACAGCAAGGCCCCATTTAAAATTTATCGTATGTCCTTTCTACTTAAGTCTTTTGTGGTAAAATTTCCACGAGTGAGATTCTTTGCAGTAACCCTACATCTTTATAGAATTATAGAATGGTTTGGTTTGAAGGGGACCTTTAAAGTTTATCTAGTCCAACCACCCTGGAATGATCAGGAATGTCTTTAACTAGGTCAGGTTGCTCAGAGGCCTGTCCAACCTGACCTTAAATACTTCCAGGGGTGGGACATCTATCACTTTTTTGGACAACCTGTTCCAGTGTTTCACCACCCTCATTGTAAAAAATTTCTTCCTCGCATCTAGTCTGACTCTACCATCTAGTGTAATACCATTACCCCTTGTCTTGTTGTAACAGATGCTGCTAAAAAGTTTGTCCCCATCTTTCTTATAAGCCCTGTTAAGTATTGAAAGGCTGCAAATTTTAGCTACTATTGCTAACCTTTTGAGTCTTCTGAGAAAATAAGATGAGAAAGCTTGTGGGTTGAGATAAAGATGGGGACATCGCTTACCAATTACCATTGTGGGCAAGACAGACTTGCAGATTCTACTTCAAGAAAATTAATTTATTACCAATTACAATAGATTGGGATAGTGAGAAACGAATTAAAACTGAGACACCTCATGGTGGTGTATGGGTCTTTGAGGAGTTTACTACAGGAGAAGGACTAAGCATGTCTGTTTTGCTCACTCAGGGTCCCAGTACAGAGCCAAAATGTTCCTGGACACCATATGGATAATGTTTAATTACATTCTGCCACTCACATTCAAGTTGCCTCCTACCTATTAAACTTTGAGAGTTTATGTATGTTACAACTTCACTATCGAAAACAAGTGTTAAGCTATCACATTTCATTTGTATTTAGTTACCTGTCAAAGGCTTGTTTGTAAGAGCTTTATAAATCTGGCTATCTTATAATGACCTTTTAATTGATAGATCCACTTATGCTCATCAGAGAATCAGATAAAATGAAGAAAGCTTCACAGCATGAGGCTGGGCTATATGAACAGAGGGCATTGGTGAGCTTGCCCATTAACATAAAGAAAGAATATTTAGGAAAAATTTGCCTTAAATTATTAAATTTCAACAGTCATGGGGGAAAAAGACTGTGAAAGGAAATCAGGATCTAGGACAGGGATTAAATGTGTTGAATTCCCATTGGAAACTGTAGAATTTATGGACACAGTTAAGTACTTCCCTGAAGGGTGATATCAGCCTGTCTGAGTCTGTATTGCAGAAGTAGGCAGGTGTGTAAAGATTGCCTGAAAAAGCTTTGCTTCTTCTCTTTTACAGTGGCTAGAACTTGGAATAAGCACAAAGAAATAGTCTTTGTAATATTTTTTTTTTTCAGTATTTTGAAAACTGTAATCAAGAAATTGCCTTTGAAACAGTGGCACGTTCTCTAAACTGCCAGTGCACTAACAGACTTCCTAAACAGAAGTTACTAAGTCTTTCTGAAAAAGAAAATGTGTGCTAACAGGCAAGAAGTTCATGTTCACTGTAAGAATTTTAATATAGGCTGGAACTCAAGTAGAGTTGCGTGATCAGTCAGTTATATTGCCAAAACCCAGCCTTGATAATTTAGTTTAAGTGGGCAAAATGCCTTCAGGACTCAGTATGTGCATTAATAAGATAAGCAAATACAAACTTATTGCTCTTCGATTCATAAAATTTTAATACAAAAAATACTAATAAGGAAGACAAGTCAAAGCTAGTTAGGTATTCATCAAATTACCTTACAGAGAAGACAACAGAATTAGTCTCCTATTGATAGAAGGATAAGCAAACACAAATGCATAATTTTCCAGTTCACAAATCTTCTATATAAAATGCCATTAGGAAAGGGATGTAAAACTTACTTTCAGGTGCATTAGTTTTCAGAGACCTTAGAGGAAATTCTACAAGACAAAAACCCACAACAAAGCAAACAAAAACCCACCCGCCCTATTACAACATGCACAAAACGTTAAAGGGTCGGAGGGAAGGTTTAATACGCTGCTCTTGTTGAAAGACTGCATGCAGTAATGGTAGAACAGGAGAGGCTCTGGGTGGGCTGGGGAGATCACTGATGGTGAAGAGCACCACAAGCTCTTGCAGCGGGACAGTGTAGCCATAGGCACCCACTGGCCGCAGAGCTCCTCCGCAGTTCGGTCTGCGAGGGAGACCTATCCTTTGCGCCCTTATTGCCCCATCAGCACACAGGCTGGGGACTTGGTCTGGTGTGAGGATCTGATGCCAAGTGCAAGCTTTTAACCTTTTGAAATTTCAGTCTCAAATAGTCACAGAAGGCGACCGGGAGGGAAAATTATTTCATTACAGTTCTCGTCAGATCGAATCACTATCTAAATCACTCAGATTTTCGGCGCCATTCCTCTGTTATTTTCCTTGTTAGTGTGCGCTGCTAACAGAAAAAAAGAGATTATTTAGTGCCCTTCAGAGCACAGCACTTAACTGCAGCAACGCATCCTGGGAAAGGGGTTGTTTATTGTACCATATATCTCCTCCTTCAAGAAGGAAATCTTGTGGAAATCTTAGTGTAAGTTGGCTTACCATGCAAGTATTTTAATCCTTTGGGTCTTTACTAGCATAGTTTGCCTCGTGCTAGTGAAGATGTGGATGCAGTTTACAGCCCACGTAGAGGTGTAGCAGGTCTGTGATTGCAGTGTGGTGGGGATATTGGTAAATGGACTTTAATCAAGTCTCCTGGTTCCAGCCTGCCCTTTGGAGCAAAGGGCTGAGTGTACTGACCTTCCACATATTTACTGTGCTGCTGAGTTGGGTTTTGCAGCTTGTGTTAGTGCTACGATGGTGAGACTGTAGGCAGTACTTACTGCAGATGGAGGGGGGAGGCTTTAGGACAAGGATGTTTTTGGGACACCCACAGAAATATAAACATTTAAATATTTCCTGGCTGCATTTGTAGGTGTATGTAGAATAGTATGACTGTAGTTAAGTATTATAACTCTAAATGAATATATTATCCTTTGAGCCTGTAAATCAGCTCTTTCTATAGAGTCAAAACAAAAAAAAAAAGTGTTTTTTCTGCCATTTTCTGTGGAAATATTCTGTAGAATTGTTCAGTTTTTCACTAAACCATAATGTGTTAGTTTTGCTAGCAGTGCTGACTCCCATTAGCAGCCTGATTGTGTTACAGAGGTGCTGAGACTTACTGACACCAAGTCAGTGTGCCTGGAAGGGTTCAACTTTTAGGTTCAGCAAACTTCCCCCTTCCATGGACTGGAGATTATTGGAGAGGTCATAAGGCTCACCTTTTTGGTTGTTTCATACCAATTCTCCTGACATGAGTTAATGCTAGGACCCTGGGCAGGACTGCAGGGCACGTTGGATATGCTCTTAGCTCTGTCACCAGCTGTACCTGGTAAAATGGGCAAGCCATTATATGTCCCCATGTCCCATTTTCCCCACAAGTAAAACCACTTTTGCAAAGCTGAACTCTGTGACACTGCTAAACGTGTTTTGAAACAGATGAGCACAATACAAAACCATGCTCTGTAAAGCAGGGAGCGTGTTAAGCAGCATCTAGACAGTATTGTATTTGCTCCTGTGGCTTCTAAAAACTCTTACTCGATCCTAGTTTTCAACCCTTTTATCTCTTTCCCCAACTAACTCTCCTTTTGAACTGAGTTGTGCTTGTCTCCTTGGGACTGACTTGCTGATAAAACAACAGACGAAGGCGGTGACCCCCTACAGTCGGACACCTCAGATGTGCACAGTAATCCGTGGTGATGCTGAGTGTCTGGAAGAAGTGCTCCCTCGTTCTAGTAGTCTCCACTCTAAGGATTTCTGGAGCTGTTTCTGTAAATTAGAAAGACTAGAAAGCCCTTGAGGTCATGGTCTTTGCTAGATATAAGGTTGAAGAACATACCAGTTGCATTAAACTTGTTGTAATTGTCCAAGGTGAGGTCACAGAACTACTTTGCAAAGCGATGAGGTCTACAGTAGGAAATGCAGACTCTTTGCAGGGCTTGAAAGCTCTCAGGCCAGCATCTTTTCTGATGACTGAGTTTGATGGAATTGGGCAGCAAGGGAATAAAAAGGGTAAGGCTTCATCCAGGGCTGTGAGATGCTGATCTATTCAGCAGAATATATTTATATTAATTTAATTTTTAACAGCTTCCTCTTTCTGTTTAAAAAAACCCAAACAAACAAAAAACCAAAAGTTAAAACCAATAATTTTGTTAAAGTTATTATTTCTCAAATTCAAAAGTTGAGACCAATACAGGGAGATTATAAAGCCTGGTTAAAAGACACACTGTGATGGTTACAGCAGTTTTGTAGGAGCTGGTGTTGGGATTCAGATCCCATAAGGTGAAAAGAAGATTTGGATCTGAAATTTGCCTTGTTTTGGTCAAATATAAGTGTGTGGGGTTTTTTTTGTTTAATCTTAACCCTCCCTGCCCCTTCTCCTTTCCTCCTCTCTCCATTTGTCTCCCTGCCCTTAAATCATCTGACAAATACAAATCAAAATTTACAAATACCTCTTGGTGCCTTGAGACAGCATTGCTGAAGGAAAAAAAAGTCATTGAATGAAATGTCAAATTCTGCAGGGCTGATAGGGCACAGATGATATGGATTTGGAATCGGCAGTGACAGCTGCGGATGGAAAGGCGAGGTTATAAATGCTCTTGACATAATGCTGGGGCCAGGTCACAGTGGTTCAGGCCGTGTTTTGCAGAAGGAGAGGGGACTTCTAACTTGCCTTATGCTGGTGGCGCAGCGGATGCGGCTCTGCGCAGCCCGCTCCCCTAACTCTTCCCACTGCATTGGCAAAGTGTAATTGATGTCATGGCTGGGCTGCTTGGTGTGCTCATGGCTGCAGGGGCAGGGCTGCCAGGAGCCGGAGGGGGGCATGTGTAGCCAGGGAATTTCATTTCAGTGTCATCGCAACATTTTCTGGATGAGAAAACCTTTTTGCCGCCTTGTCAGTGGATGCCAGCGAGTCCCCACGCTTGGCGTTCAGGCCTGCCCCGCTGAAAACACATGGTGTCAACCAGCAGTGGCAGAGGGCTGGAAGGTCTGAGAGCAGCTGAACTCACAGCAAGTCACCGCTTTCATTTCTGACAACAGGATGCAGGGAATCCATGGAGATGGCTCACAAAGCTGCGTTTGCTTAAGACAATTAAAAAAAGGAGCTGTGAGAAAGCCTAGGTAATTCAAATTTGCTGCCATAAGGGATAATTAATGTTATTTAGATGTTCCTTTTTTAGAAAATAAATAGGAGACAGTTTTAGAAAGTGGATTCTGGAACCAGTCAAAGGCAGGAACATTCAGAAGTACTCGGTGAACAGGCAATGGTTTTTGTATTTTTGTGGGTGGTGGTTTTCTCCTTTGGTTGAATCTGAATCTGCTTGGTTGAATCTGAATCACACTGGCCAAATACTATTTTTGTGTCCTCCCATGCCCCCAAGTGCCTCTTCCTCCCCTCCTTCAGTCATTAGTTTTAAACTTTTCTGATTGAGCAATTTGAAGAATGTGAATCAGAATTCACAAATATCTCCTAACACCTTTGGTATATAGAAAGAGCTTTAAAAATAGTCTGATGGGAAGGAATAAGAGTGTGCATGTTTAGACGTTGCTGCCAGCAGGAGTTCAGTGAGACAGGGTGGAGATGAGGACGGATCTGTTGACAGCTTGACATACCCCCAAATGTCCTAAGAAGAAAACTTGGGAATGCGGTAAGAAACCTGAATGCATCAGCAATGGAAAGGTGTGTACTTGAGCTGAAGCCAGCACCTGAGGTACCTGTGTGTGCTCCTGCTGTGTAAGCATTATTTTTTATGCCTTATGGGATCTCTCTAACTGGTCTAGTTAATAAAGTCTTTCTAGCTTGCTTTTCTTCAGTGGGATGTTCAAGAGAGAGCATAATGCATTGACTGCCACTGTGAACTGAATTAATCTTTATTAAGTAGATTTCAGAAAGGGTTGTCTGATTGAAAGGGTATGTTGATTTAAAAAATGTGAGTGAATTTCTTAGACACGCGCACCAGCCCATAAATATTACTATACCATTTCCCAGTTAATGTAGTCAAAATGTGTATGTCAAAGCAAAGAGAGGAATCTTGTTCTGAAAACTGTACTGAAATCAGGTTGTAATATATGGATAGCCCAGCAAAAACCAAATTATTTGCTATGAATATTTTGTCCTTTAAATATATGTTCATATTTCTAAATCCAGGCTTCCTTCGATTAATCTTTCGCCACTAGCTTGATATCCAGCAGCTTTTCATAGAGTTCATGGTTGGTTTCCTCTTCCCTTTTCCCAGACTATGTCAGAGCATGCTATTTCTTTTGCATTTGTTTTCCTCTTTACCTGATGGAGAAGCTGTTTTACCTGCTTAACAGTATAGCAGTGAAGTACTGCTTTGGTGTGTGGTTTGTGCTTTAGGAAGGGTGGATATAAAGGCATTTCTAAATGGTTTCAATGCTACAGTCTGGTGTTAGCAGTTCCTTCTGTTCACATACTCTGGAGTTGGGAAGAGTGTGCCTTTTTTGGTAGACCATATGTTTAATAAGTAAATGACCTTGCTCTCTTGATTGGAAGAACATCGTTCAAGCTTGTGAACAGCATGTGACTCATGAGCTGTTTAAGGCTTTCCCTTCTGCGTTTGACTAGTGGCAAACGCATTGCTGAAGGTCTCCTTGCAATGTCAGACCTCTCCTACGAAATGCCACGCACGTTGTAACAGTCACTGAACAATGACGCGCTCTGACATGCACTTCTCCATCTGAAGTGGTACCGTGATGTTGGCCAAGGTTGCCATCAACAGTTTGCTCTGTGTGGTGTTTTTCCTTCATTTGATGACATACAAAAATAGCTCATACTCAAAACAAGCCATGTGATACATGCTAACATACGCCCTGCAGTGTGGTCGCTTAGCATGGGTGGGTTTGCGTGTATATATATTTCTCCAGAAACACTCCTTTTTGAGCCTAATAGGTCTTATGCTATGCTGTGCATGGGTGCTAACAGACAAGTTCCTATTCTTCTGTCTTCTGTATGATAACGTGTGTTTCTTACCAACGCAGATGTCATTTTTAAAAGCAAGATAGCATCCCTACAAAATACAGATTCCTGAAGTCTGTGAGTTTCATTATGCTGCTAGGAATTAATATTTATAGTACTTTAATGTCCACTCAGCTTTTTTCCCTTACATCCTTACATTCCCTTATATCAGTGAAAATATTAATGTGTTTTTTTAATTTTTAAAAATGGTTTCCATGAGATGAACATACATCACAAAACAATAAACTTTTTCCTGCTCTAATATTCGATAAGAAGAAAGCAGGTTTCACATTTCATTATAGTCTGGTTGAATGACAATATTTTAATTCCCCCCCCCCCCAATATGTTCATTCAGGAAACTGAATAATAGGGAAAGTGATACACAGGACTTCATAAGAGTTCAGGATGTGGGAAGATTCTTGTCAGGAAAGACTTTTCAGAGGTTTTCTTACATTTCTGCCATTTGTACAGATAATCTATTTTTTCAAGAACTTCTAACAGCTTTACTATCAATCCTTAGAACAAAAGTACTAACAAAAAACTCAACATGTTGATGAAATATGTCAAATGATGAAACTCAGAGGGTGAATGACTCAATTGATTAAGTGTTCATTTTACACCTACCTTAATCTTATGAGTTGATGCATGATGCACAAATGTAATTAGATAATGCACTTTTACTTTATATGTGAAAATAAAATATAAAGTGTTCCAAAGCACTGGAGAGGTTGCCCAGGGAAGATGTAGTTGTTCTATCCCTGGAAGTGTTCAAGGCCAGGCTGGATGAGGCTTTGAGCAACCTGGTCTAGTGGAAGGTGTCCCTGCCCATGGCAGGGGGGTTGGAACTAGATGATCTTTAAGGTCCCTTCCAACCCAAACCCTTCTGTGATTCTGTGATTATAAATGATTCTGCAGGCTTCTTTGAAACCCAGTCTGAGACTGGAACTGAGAGACTGGCCTTTCCTATGTGATACCTCAGTAGCCATTATAAAATAAGGATACAATATTTTAAAAATGACCATAAGTTTTTAGGGATATGTAGTTCCCTCTCATGGTTAGGACGTATTCAATTGTAGGAATTGCACAGCGTTTTATTTCAGATGCACTGGGATGCACAGTTACCTTTTGCACTTGCTATGGAAAAATATTGTGAAACAGTGTTTTGTGGTTTGTGTGTGTGGTGGTGTTTTTGTTTAATCAAAGCAATGTTCATTCAGTATCCCCATGTTTCATTTTCATCTGGAGTCTGAGCACTGCATGGTTTTGACAACACCACCACCACCACCCACTACCCCCCCATATTTATTAAAACTGACCTTAGGTTTGCCAGAAAGATTTAAGTACTTTATGGGCTGAATTTTGAGAGGAACATTAAAAAAAGATAATTTCTGTGCCCACAATTTCTCATTACAATGTGTTGCACTCCTCCAGCATTCTCAGTGTAGGTGGCAGGTTTATATTGTGACATAATTTCTGTGCTTCTCTTTAATTAAGTGTCTCTTTTTTTTTTTTCATTATTAAGAAACTAGGGTTTACAATTCTACAAATACTAAAGCCTGTCAGAGCCAAGAAAAGTCCTCAAAATGAACATTTGGGGATGCTGTAGTGGTTAGAAATTTGGGTGGAGCTTCAGACATAGCTGCTCTTCAGTTTGTGTCAATTCTTACAGCTATCTGCGTGGAGTATTATGGTATTTCTTTATTTTGCACACTATGGTTAATAAAAATATGTAAGTTAATTTGGAATGATGCAGCCTGGGTATTGGAAGCAATCTAGTTGCCGTAATGCTGCTTTCTTCCTAAGCTTTACTGAGTTTCTTCTCGCTTTTGTCATGTGGGAATATTTGTAATGTCTCCAGTGGTGTAACTTACTGATTGCATGCAAATTTATGTGATTTGTTTTAAAATGCACAGGTTTTTTCTTCTACTTATCCCTCTTCTCTCCCCTTTTAAGCTATCTACACCAGCTTTTTAATAACAGGGAAGGTGGAAGAAGCCATAATCTTTCAAGTCTCCTGTGAATAACATCACAGTTGAGCTCCACAAGAAGCTTAAAGGGAAGTCCAGTGCTAATTAATTCCCATTGTCTTACCATTTAATACAGTGTCTGTGTGCACGGGGCGGTGCACAGCTCTTTGTATTCCAGTCTTAGCGGCAGCAACACTGTGCCAAGTAGAAAATAGGTTAAGGGAAGTTGAATGCATTATTTGTTATGCCTGTTTAGTTTTGCCACACATAGCATGTTGCCTTTCCTGACACCGAATGTTTCCAAAATGTGAATAATCCAGTCAAGGCCATTTATCTGCGGTTGTTTGAAACTTCTCCTTCAGGCGATGGTCGTTTTAAGACTGTCAGGTCTGGCATGAGCTGAGCTGGCATTACTCTTGTCACTGGGTGCTATTATCTCTCCTCTGCTGTGCTCCAAACTGAGGCCTCATGGCTGGCCAGTCAGTGTTTGTGAGGTTGGGAAAGCAAAGCTGTAAGCAACTTAGTGTGTGATACTGGGAAGTTTGCAGTAGAAGTAATTTTAGGGTAGGGCAGCAATTGTAGAAATTGTTTTGACTGCTTACGTAGCTCTACATATTATTTAAAGAGTCTGTTTTAAATTAGTTATCTCCCCTCCCCCACCCTTTTTTTAAAGGCATACAAAGTTGTTTATTGATCTTGTTTCCTTAGCTGATAAACACTTTCTTCTGAGCTGAAGTATGAATGGTAATTAAGGATTCAGTTTTTTACTTTCAACAGCTTGAGTAATAGAGCAAGTCTTGTGTGCTTGGGACAGACTCTTACCCAGCTTATGTTGCCATGTGCTATTACATATTAAAATTAATTCCCTCCCTGCCTCACCATGCAATTCCCATTACACTGGATGAGAAAGATGGAGATGTGTAAAAACATCTGGTTTAGAGAAGTGCCTTTCACCTCAGACTAGGTTTGCAGCTTGC
The DNA here is from genome assembly GCF_000690775.1 of Eurypyga helias. NCBI lineage: Eukaryota > Metazoa > Chordata > Aves > Eurypygiformes > Eurypygidae > Eurypyga > Eurypyga helias. The sequence goes on along the minus strand of NW_010240475.1, from coordinate 44,598 downwards.
AAATACCCTAGCAGGGCAGCCGAGACAGGAGTGAGCTGCATCTGTATTAAGGCAGCTTAATAGTTGTTTAAGTGCCACTGGAGTAAGAGGAGGAGGTGGTGACATGTGCCAGGATGGTCAGCGGTCCTGCATGGCTTCATGTGAACGTGGTGAAAAGAGGGAGAGGAAGGAGGGCAGACTTTTGAAACGGAATAATGCACACAGCTAGATCTGGGTTCTGCAGGTGAACGTGTCCCCTTTGTGGCAGAATAGTTTCCCATGGAAACGCTGCACAATGTTGGACTGCGTCTTTGATCTGGCTCTGCGAGGTGTCTAGGTCTGTACGAGATGACATCAACCCGGCTCCATTTGCACATTGTCTTCAAGTCATTTCCAGGGTTTATTTGCATACCTGTATCTCTGTAAGCCTTTGTCTGCTTTACATTTTATAAATGACTATTTGCTTTAACTCATGCTTTGATCCCATTTGAGTTAAAAATGGTTTTGAGGTAATGGATAAACATAAAAGCAAGCATTCCTTTTTGCAATAGTGATACTGACAGATATTATATCAATGAAAATATTAATGCGTTTTCTGAGAAGCCTGAGCATTTGTTCTGCCTAGAGGTTGCCCTAGAGTATTCAGAATAAATGATAAAACTGGTATTACTGTCCAGGCTTGCTTAGGAGATGATTGCATGGGGGTCTATATGTTGAGGACAGTGACTAGCACTGCTTGGCACCGGTGGTGATACCCCTGGAGCAGCACCTTCAGTGTGAGAGAGGTGGTGATGAACCAGAGGACCATGTAAGAGAAAGCAGAAGATGGTCAGGGAATGGCATTACAAATAAGGAAGTGCTAAGGGGGATTGACGGAGGGCAGCCAGACACCTCTCAGAGGTACAGTACAAAAAATTAGGCACCAGAAGTTGAAACGAAAAATTCCAATTGTACATAAAGGAAAAATTTCACTGTGAGAGTAGTTCAGCACTGGAACAGATCACCCAGGGAGGCTGTGGGATCTCCATCCTTGGAGAATTTCCAAACTCGACCAGAGATGGTCCTGAACAATCTGCTCCAACTTTGAAGTGAATCCTGCTTTGGACATTGGCTTGCTCTAGGTGACCTGGTCCTGACAAGCCTGAATGACTCTGGCGTTCCCTACAGGGACCAGCCCTATTCAGCAGATCTCTGGAGTTTGGCCGGGGCAAGCCTAGTCACAAGGTACAGATGAATTCAGGGTTTGTTTACAAGCAACTCTGAGGGTCTCGGGCATTGCTCTGATTTACATTACTTTCAGTTTCTGAAGCAGCTTAAGAAAAGGAAGGGGTGTAACCAGCTGTGGCCCTCCTAATTTCCACAGGGAGGGAATAACAAACCCTGATCTCTTCCTGTGTCCTGCCTGCTCGGCTCAGATGTTCTTTAGGTTAAGTTTATTCTATTTCACAGAGGCCAACCGCTCAGTGGATGGTGTGGCTAGGAGGCACTCCCAGCTTCAGGGTGCCCTTCCTTGCCTGCATGCCGTTACACAGCTGAAAGCCACCTCAATTTTCTTCTTTCAGTGCCTGTTGTCTGTAGGCTGAACAAGGCACATGCAGGTTGATTCAGGAGGATTAAGGAGTGAAAACTGAGAGAGCAGGAAAATCTCTAATGTAATAAGGAAACATATTTGTCTGTTCCTGCTGTTCTTTCTTATTACTCTTTTTTCCACTGTATTCACTTACCTTGCTGCCCTAATTTTGACATTTTTAATTTACCCATTAGCTGTGATTAGGATCATACTACATTCATGAGGAGTGACTTTGCTTGCCAAAAAGCTTTCCTGAGGTATTACAGCTCTAGCAAGGGGTCATACCTCACTGTAGTCAAAGTTAATAATTCCTTAAATGTTCATTTAGAAATACCTGCAAGTTTAATTCCAAATCTTTCCTCATTAATCATATGGTATTTGTTATGTGTATAGCCTTGCAATGTAATATTTAATTACTAGGAACATGATGCACTAAAAGCCTAGCAGTGGAATGACCCAGTAGAGCAGATTTGATGAAGAGTTTCCAATGTAGTTCTTGCTTTCATCAGATAGAAAACTTTACATTTTATTTGAAAAACATGTGATATAAAGGTTTTGAGACATGTTTTCCACAGTGTAAAAGGCAGAAGAGTAGTGAGTTATATGTGGTCCTCTCTGGTGACCAGTAATAGGAGACAAGGTAATGGAATGAAGCTCTACAGGACAAGTTCAGATTGTTAGGAAAAAGTTTGTTCCCTGAGAGGGTGGTTGATCACTGGATCAGGCTCCCCAGGAAAATGGCCACAGCACCAAGACTGTCAAGGAGAAAAGCTTTCAGCCATATGGTTTAGTTTTAGGTAGTCCTGCGAGGATCAGGGAGTTGGACTCTCCAACTTGAGATATACTATGATATGCTTTTGTATTTTAGATATATATATATGTACCTTCATATAACAGGAACAACCTTAACAAGGGAATACATCATATATATGGAGTAAATTTATTCATAGTACAATTAATGCTCTAACATGCTCCAAATTATCAAAGAAATATAGAAAAATCTCATAATGCAGTTCATAGAATCATGGAATGGTTTGGGTTGGATATCAGGAAGAAGTTCTTCCCGGGGAGGGTGGTGAGACACTGGCACAGGTTGCCCAGAGAAGCTGTGGATGCCCCATCCCTGGGAGTGTTCAAGGCCAGGCTGGGTGAGGCTTTGAGCAACCTGGTCTGGTGGAACGTGTCCCTGCCCACAGCAGGGGAGTTGGAACTGGATGATCTTTAAGGTCCTTTCCAACCCAAACCATTCTGTGATTTTTATGATTTTTCTGGTGCTATGCTCTACCCCTCAGCTTTGGGTACTGTGCTCAGCAGTCTCAGCCTGCCTCAAGCAGAGAAGGGGGGCTGTGGTAGGTCTTGGGCCACCTCGAGGTCTTGACCAGGAGCTGTACAATGTTTAAGGTAGAATTTCTGCTGCCCCTCTCTCGAGTATGGGTTTATTTTTATATGTTTCTCATGAGAGTTTTCTTCCTTTTCATTGATTTCTCCCTCCAGTTTGGAAGTTGCCCTCCCAGCGTAACATAAAGGGCTACTGTATTTATGCAGGGACTACCTGGGTTTGTCAGACCTTTACCACATACTATTACTATATTTGCAGAATTTAAATTAAAACAGGTTAGGGAATCATCACTCACCCCACTAGACAACTGCTAAAACATGCTACAGTCAGCTAAGGCTGAGGCAATCCCAGACAATGGCAGAGACCAGGCACTATGAAATCGATGCAAAACCTACAGTAATTTATTTATGGCAAAAATCACATTTACTGGGTTACAAGGGAGGGTACCGTGGTTTTACAGCTGGTCATATGCTGTTACACAGTGAAGACTGATTTATTGCTCCATGTGGGGGTTATGAATACACCTGCTCCAGGAGCAGAATGTTACGGATATGTCTTAGAGTGATGGCACAAGCTGAACTGCTTTAACAGAATAGACACCTGAGATGGAATACTCTCTGTGCCAGAAAACGCCTCCTGCTAACTTCAGTGGGACTGATGTGTGAGAGTAAAAAAGGAGATGAGGTCTTTCTGAACTTGAAATTGTTGAGGCTTTTTGTTTTGTTTTGTTTGTTTTTTGTTTTGTTACATTTCAAAAGCAGGATTGTGCCTGTCTCTTTGTATTCGGCGTGGGAGTGGGAAGAAAGGATACAGTGGTGGTTTTATCACTTGTACTGCTATGTAATAGCCAAATGTATTATGGACTTTGCTCTCTTTTGGGCAAAGAATTTGCTGATATCTTACCTGGGACTCAGACTGTGGTCAGAGCTGCCCTGGCTGGCTAAAGGTATTTCTTACTCTGTTAGGGACAGACTGTATCGTGACCCTAGAGTGCTCATTGCCCTTAATCTCTTTACTTTGCACAGCAAAGTGCTATTGTATCACCCTCTGACACTGAGGCAGGCCACCTGCATGCTTTTTCTGACACTGAGATTAATTTTTTTGATGTTGTATATGAAGATCTTGCATCGCTATAGTCACAGAAACATGGTTCTTGAGATCGAATTTCTATTTGTTATCTACTTATGTTGATTATGTCCTAAACTCTCAGGCATATTTTGTTATCTCATTTGAGGAGTTTGAATTCGCATCTGCTATCAAACAGTTGATGAATGATAGCTGACCAAGCTGAAATGATCAGATCTTCTAGCAGGCAGTTTCAAGATATACTAATGGGTTTTCTTCTGTCATCAAGGGCATGCTCCAGAGCTTATTTTCTAGGCATGTAGCTGAACTTCAGCTGTCTGTTGCGTTAAGAATGCAAATGCCCTCATCTCCTCTTTCTAGTTGTCTTTTTTAGGGCAGGAAATAAGTAAACATTATGTATCCAGAGGACTTTCATCCAGTATAGAAAATCCTAGCAATATTTTTTGGCTAGATGTTTGTCACATTGAATACTGAAAATGATAAAGAGCGATTATCTATAGGGTTAATTATTATATGCATAAAGCACATGCTGAGTAAAAGCGTAAAATGTACACAAAGCAAATAAGGAGAGTCTGAAAGTTAGTTGCCTTCCACCCTGCCGTAACCCTGCATCTGTATGGTTTTGTCTTCCTGGATGAATTCCTTCATCTACCTGGACATGTGCGAAGCATTTGACACTGTCCCCCATGACATCCTTGTCCCTAAATTGGAGAGACTTAGGTTTGACGGAGGGACCACTGTGGATAAGAAACTGGCTGGATGGTCGGACTCAACTCACAACTACAGCGTAAGTCATCCACATACAGGGTGCTATTCTGCTTCAGAGAAGGTGGCATGAGGATTTAAAATTAAGCTAAATTCACTCTGTCACCAAGAGGAGCAGAATGATGTGGAGAAGGTGGCGGTTAAATTAGGAAAGAACAGTAGATAATGCTTTCATATACCTGAAGGATGTAGTGCTGGATGAAGAGGAAGGGTTTGACAATGAGTCTGAAGAGGAAATAATGAGAGGAAATTATTAAGAAGTGAAATTTAGATAGAATATCAGGGAACTTGTTGAGACAGTGAAATCTGTTACAACCCGGAGTTTTCTCCTAAAGGAAGATGTTGAAACTTAATTGCTTTGGGCATTTTTAACAAGTCTTGTCAAGCTACATGGAAGAAATGTAGAGAACAATCATGGACTTGCAGAGTGATAACACTAGGTGATGTGCTCGTCTTTGCCACTTCTTAATGCTCTGATTCTTAAACTGCCAGCTGGAGTGACAATAATTACCGTGGCAATTTTTCGGGGCCAGGGGGGAGCGGGAGGAGATGTGTTGTTTAAGAGCTTAGCTGTGTTTCTGCGTTGGACTTTGATAGCCTTCAGACATGGAAGGTCAGAATGAAGAAACTAATGCTGTTTTGGGGATGATACACAGAAACCTGTGGGTAATTTATTTCTATGTGTCTTGGTAAAACTTTATGGTAACTTTAAACGTTTGTTGGACTGGAGAAAGCGGCAAGTAGTTGATGTGTTCTGTTTGCCTGTAAGATGAGGAGCAGAGGAGGAGAGGATGTACTCATTTGCTCTGAGGTCCAGGTGGAAGTCTGATCCCAAGTATTACGTTGTTGCCTGCTTTAAGGAGAAAACTATATCCCAGTAGGAAGGCAATAAATTACAGCCATTCCAGATAAGAGTCTCTCTTCTCTATGGGTCTGTTAAGTGAAATTAATAAAGTTGTTAAAGTTTAATTATACCCTTCTCCTACACCAAACCACAAAGACACTGAGGATACAGGACTGTAAATACAAAGAAAGTAAGCTCTGAGAACTGTATAATTAAACAAATTCATATTAGTTTCACTGCAAATTTTTGCATGGTCACGTTTAAATTCTATTAACTGAAATACAATGTGAACTCATTTGTATTAATGCATGCCACCGTGCAGGCACATGAGCATGCCCAAGAACAGGTACTAAGAGCATTGTAACTGCTTGTGGGAAAGTATGACCCAGACATCAAACACAGAAGTCAAAGCGCACTGACCCAAGACAGAGAGGAAAACTGTTGTTTTCCCAGGAAATAAATGTACTGGGATTTCTGTATCCAACAGTCCTGGTCTCCAGTGGGTATGTGACTTTAGCTAAGCTCTTCTCTAGGCTGTATCTTTCTTTGACTGAAAGGCCAGCATTTCTCCTATTCATTTGCTAGCGAAGATTGAATTTTTGAAGAAAACAGGTGTGGAAAGGAGAGGGAGCTGCGTCTGAATGTAAAACATCATGCCCCACCAAAAGCAAGGTGCCCCTGTGTGTAATTCACCTGCAGATGTGATGGACAGGCAGAATGAAGTTTACTTGTTACTTGCTGTTCTTGTGCATGCAGCGTTTTCCTTGTGCAAATCCGCCTGGGCCTCTCTTTCACATTTACGTGTCTCCGTTTTGGGTAGGGTGGTGGCTTGCTGGGAACGTGGCAGAAGCATTGCCTCGTTCTCTCAGGTGCAGCAGGGACATGCAGTGATTTGTCCTTGCAGTGTGCATTGCAGGTAAGGAGCCCGTTTGCACACTTCTACTTGAAGACTACCCACAGTATTTCATATGTATGACTTGCATAAGACAGTACATGTGACAGCACCTGCCATCTGATGCTCTCATCGCTGCCATCTGTTTAGTAGATTCGTTTGGGGTCTCCGTTTCTACAGTTACCATGAAAGGTCTTTGGATCAGGCACCATAATCTTACTATGTGTTTGTAAAGCATCCAGTATGATGGGTGTCCAGTTCCATTTTGGGACCAAGAGCGAGAATTACATTTTCATTTATGACTATTGTTATCCACTGTAAACAAAATCCTTTTCCCACTCTGCATAGTGGGTGAGATGTTTCTCATTGTCCTGCATGGAAGCAGGATTTACTCCAGTCAGAATACATGAAATCTGGTGGGGGTTTTTTAGTCAGATAAACTATTGCCTTTTGATGCTTTTAATGGGATGAAATTACAAGGCTCAACCATTTGCTGAGTTTAATACCTATTATAAACACTTACACATTGAACTGTGAAAAAATTTAGATGTGCCATAGGTCAGATTTCAAAGAGCTCTTAAAAATGGTGACAGAAGGGTGGCAGTGAATGTGACAACAATACATAATGTAAATTACAAAAATAAATTTTAATTAAAAAAGACGAAGATGCATCTTCAGAGAGATAAAGCACTACTCGCAGAAAATGTGGCAATAAATGTTAATGGCTTACTGTGTTTCAGCCTTTGCTTTTGGAGAGGGTGAGAGAGGTGGCACACTTCAAAGATTCTTCATCAGTTCAGCTGCTCTATCAGAGATGTGCTGAGCAAAGAAATATTGATCCTAACAGCACAGTGAATTTAAGATAAGATCTGACAGTATTAACAAGAGTAAGGCTTGATGGTCTCTTCTTTCCTAGTAAATAGCATCTCAGGATATTGAAAGAATTAGATAAATTTAGATTTCAACAAGTGAAGAAACGCCACCGTAGTCCATGATATACAGGCTGGTTTTAACTCCTACCTGTAAGTGACTTATTTCAAGGTAATTATTTGGAATTTGCAGGGTGTGTTTTTAATTCCATATTCCTGCAAAGCATTTTTTTCTTTAGTTAAGAAAGAAACAGAGTTGCAGATCACGTAAGGGATCTTTTCCTTAAGCTTCAGCCACAACTGTGCAGCCATGGGAAAGTGATTTTAAACAGTTGCATAAGTAATCAGTAAGTTTAAATATGTAAATTTTTTAAAAATAAAACACGTGTCTTGGAAGGTAAGCTCCTCATGTCCCAAATTTAACATGAGTTGCCTCTATCACAGGGAGAGGCTGTTTCTGTGCCTGGAGGGGTGGCACATAGGCACTGACTGACAGATGCTTGCTCAGTCTTTTCCTGATAATGCTAGAGAAGAAGGCTCATCACCTCGGCTGGCAGCCTGCTCCTCTTCTCACGTAGCTGTGTAGACTGGCATGTCTAAATGGCACCCCTCCGCTCCCATCCCTGAGCACAGGGGAATGATCTCTTTGCCGCCTTTTGCAAACCGGGTCCTGGGTATCGTGTCCCTCGTTGGCTGTCTCTTTTGTAGACCACCAACCCCTCCAATGCTCATTCATGGCGAGATGATGAAAACCCACTTTGTTCAAAGCAGCTTGTCGGTTTTGGTTCCTTCTGGCCTCTTCCCTATTTCTTCTCTTTAGGAGCAGACTCCAGGGAGGTCTCACCAACATTGGGAGAAGAAAAAAACTAGCTCCCACGTTTTGCAGAGTGCATTACTGTCTCTCTAGAGCAGCATAGGATTTGTCTGATTGTTTTTTCAGCATCGGCTGTGTTGGATTGAAGCTTTGGAAATGGGGATTTGTTTACAATCCAGGAATAGCTGCTCACTCTGGTGACTCTGCCTGGATCCTGGTTGTGTCACTGCTGAACATATGGCACCTCTGGCCTGCTGCTCTGTGGCACTCCCTGCTGTCACTCTTTTAGACCTCGGTGGTGCTTCAGAGAAGTTTCTTATCCTCTCTGAGAAACGTGATCTTTAATAGTGTTGGGAGCTGTCCTAATGAAATGGCCAGAAAGAGCTGCTCTCGCATCTGGCCTTTATCAGGTGTCTGTTATATGGACCAACCACAAACTGGTTTGAGTCAGGGATCTGATACAATAGTGGCTGTTTTGATCCAGCAGTAAGTAATTTTGCCAAGGAAGGGTTTTCTTAACGTAGATCTACAACTTAAATTCTTGCATTCTGGAAACATTTGTGGCAAGAGAAAGTAGAAGCAGTGTCTCATAAACAAAGGATAATCTTTGATTGACTAATTTGAACAAAAGAGGAAATTCATATTGCATTCAGTGTCTTGCTGAAATGTGGATACTTTGACACTTTTGAAACAAGAGGTAGACTTGAGCAAAGGCGATTACTTAGTCTAAGGTCAGCTGAGACAAAATAGAGGTCAGAGTAATGGTGTCAGAGTTAATAGTAGATGTTTTCAATTCTGCAGAAAGCCTCTTAAGACAAGAAATGAGTCGCCAGAGGAACAAGGCATCTGAGGAAATGTAAAGTCTAAAAGACCAGCTTCTTAAAATCCTTTATTCTTAGGGATAGCTATGGGGGAAATGATGACCTATATTTTTGTTTGCCAGTCTGATGGTTTACAGGAGGTTTGAATTAGCATGTATTTATCTGAGAGTTTCTTACACATTTTTACCTGGTTGAAAAAAAACCCAATAGCCATTCTCTCATCCAAAGTGAGCAGGAGCCCAGTTTTAAAGACAGAAGTGTTGTACCTACCTGCTAATAGTGATGAAGATTTCAGGGCCACTGTAATTGAGTGAATATTTTGGGAATCAATGCTCTCATGACTAACTTAGGCTTATAATGGTATTGAAGCCAAGGACTAACTATTACAAAATTGTAACTTACCATGTGAGATCTAAGAAAGACACATCTTTTAAAAGCGTTTGCTTTTAAGTTTACCTTTCTTGGCTTTACTGCTATTTTCTATGGTATACAATAATACTGTTGAACCTACATACAGAAGCTAGATATGCTGTCTGTGACTTTAGAGATGACATATACTCTTCCAAATTACACTTCATGACCTGGTGTCCAAGATCTAATTTTAGCCTGTCTGAGGAAGCAGTGAGCAGTTTGAGTAGCTGCTGGCTGATGTGACAGAGTCAACTGATGGCAGCAGACTCTACACTTCAATTCCCAGTTTTCAAAGCTGTCTTCTGACACGCCTGTATGTCATGGTTATTTTCTGTGGGGAGCTGGGAAGAAACGGCGAGTAGGTGGCTGAGAGATGCCAACACCAAAAGCGTGATGATTTAGTCAAACTGCTGGGGTTAGGTCAGAGAGCTTTCTTGCCCCGATTGCATAGTTGGTGGAGTAAAAATGTAGTGGCCAAATGGGAATGTCAACCTATTGTTGCTTGATTTGAATTTTCCCTGGAAATAGTCTCTTACACAATGATATAATTTGAATTTGTAGAAGCTAGAGAGAAAAAAAATATTGATGTATGTGTATTTTTTTTTGATAATTGAAGAACGAGTGGGGAGGCATCCCCAGGAGGGCCAAGGAAACCTGATAATCTCTGGAAGTGTATTTGAAGCAGCAGTTCCCCCGCCCGCGCTGCCTGTGCTTGTGAGTCAGAGGGGTCTGCTGTGCTGTGAATGCTGCTGTCAGCTGTCAGGGCAGCGCTGCCGCGTCCCGCTCCAGTCTGCGTGGGAGACTGGCACAGGAGACATCATTGTGCTCTGCCGCTAGTTTTCCTCTTGGATTTTTGATGCCAGCTGATGCTCCAGTTGATCTCCTAAGCTGGTACCCCACTTTTAAATCTCCCCTGTAATAAAACTGCTTGAGACTGGTCTGAGGAGTACCAGGTTACCTCCTTTTCTTTGAGTGGAAAGCTCATGGACACTGGGCATGGCATACAGATGGTCTCTGAGGATTTATGCCTGAAACTTATGGTTTACAAAACACTTTCTACCAAGCTCTTCTCAAAACTGAGGAAACCAGGTGCCAAGTTAGTGTGGAGTACCCCTGCAAATGAAAGCAGTGTTTCTGGCAACTGTTAAATATTGAGCTGTTTTCTTCACTGAGGGTATTTTATTTACAAGCAAACCAACTTGGACAGCTTACTCAGTGATGAGGGTAGGTGCCCAGATTGTGCGCTAAGGACAAAACCCACTTACATGACGGTTCCCTGTAGATTGTGTAAGCTGCTGGATCTCGAAGATCTTGCAGTCTTGTGCAGGGTGTCCATATGCTCAACTGCAGAAATGGCAACTTGTCCTTCATTTCTAAAATGAGGTGGAAGTGGCAAGCGAGGCATGGAGAAGAAGAAAACATTATGATGAATCATGTGATACCTTGAATTTCTCCTAAAGTTAATTTTAGGGTATGGCTGTTGTTAAAAGAAAACGAGCACCTCATAGTGTGTTAAGATGTCTTTTAGTAAAATCTGGTGGTCAAGAATTGGACTGATACTATCTTGCTAGCAAAATATGCTAAACTGTGTGATCTTTAACATGCTGTTTCTTTCTGGACCATTCCCATATGGCCTTTTGCATTGATCTTGGTGATCCATTGCTGATTCTTTTGCCTTTTTTGCCTCTCTTTCTTCTGCCTTTCATATTTTTTCTATTATTTGGTGTGTTAGCCATTTAACTGTGCATCTTAGACGCATTTCTTTTCCATCTACCTTGATGTTCACTTATGCAGGTAGAAGGGGGTGGTTGCCAGCTGCCTTGAGAAGATATATTCTCATGGAGTAGCTAGGTTTGCTTCCCTGCTGCACCCCAATAAGCATTCCTGTCTGTGTCAGTTTGGCAGAATGACTCATGGACAGTAAATTCTACAGAGGAAACGTATTTCCAAAGCTATATCGCCTGTATAAGAGCTGATTTTAAAGACCGTGGAGTTTCATTCTCTGGTTTATGTACTGCCAGTCTGATTTGAATGAGATTTGTGTTTTCTAAAGAAGGGATTGCAGCCCATACCAAGGCCCTTTGAAAACAGTGGGAATCTTTCCACTGTCTTTGGGCACTGGATCTGGTCTTGGCAACCATGGAAAGTAAGAGGCAGAGGTATGTTGAGTCCACAGGCTTTTTAGCCAATAGCTCTTCTATAACTGCACAGAAAATGTGAGAGTGAGCAATTCTCTACATATGTATCTAAGCATCCAGTGAGAAGGAACTATAAATAAAGATATCCTATCCAAACACAGGGCAGATTTATTTAAATAGTTCTATCTTTTGAAATCTAAAAGCCATTTGTAGAGAAGATTATGTGGGAATGCACAGGAATGTCTTCATATAATTACTTATTTAGAGTAGCAGCTCTGGAAATGAATGAGCAGATTGCTGTATCGCTGCACTAATTTTTATTTTTTCCCTAAGATTAATTATGTTTTCAACTTCTCAGTGTAGTTCCCCATTTCCGTGCGTAGTTTAAAGTGTAGAATTATCCAAAACCCATTTCTGGTAATGGTTTTTACTGTCCGCTGAGATCATGGCTGACAAAAGTTGGTCTCTGCTACATATCGACTGGTTGGAGCGAGTCCAGAGGAAGCCACGAAGATGCTCAGAGGGCTGGAGTCCCTCTGCTATGGGGACAGGCTGAGAGAGTTGGGCTTGTTCAGCCTGGAGAAGAGAAGGCTCCGGGGAGACCTTATAGCACCTTCCAGTACCTGAAGGAGTACTACGAGAAAGCTGGAGGGGACTTTTTCCAAGGGCCTGTAGTGACAGGACAAGGGATAATGAGTTTAAACTGACAGTGGGGAGGTTTAGATTAGATATTAGGAAGAAATTCTTCCCGGAGAGGGTGGTGAGGCACTGGCACAGGTTGCCCAGAGAAGCTGTGGATACCCCATCCCTGGAAGTGTTCAAGGCCACGCTGGATGTGGCATTGAGCAACCTGGTCTGGTGGAAGGTGTCCCTGCCCATGGCAGGGGGGTTGGAACTAGATGGCCTTTAAGGGCCCTTCCAGCCCAAACCATTCTGTGATTCTGTGATTTTTTTTTTTTTTGAGATGTTTCTACCAGACAATATAAAGGTCCTTATTTCAGAAACACTGCCCATTGCAGGTAGCAGCAGCTCTTGGTGGTGAGGCCCAAAGTGGCTTCACTTTAAAGATAAGAGAGCACCAACATCAGTGCAATGGCATCTGGTCCCTACTGAAACTCAACTGGAGACAGACTGTGGTATACATCCAAAATCTCCCTGTTGGCCTCTGTCTTGCAGCCCTAGTTATGTTATAAAAGGCCTTTGGGGAGTGGTGAGAGCACACACCATCCATGCACATGCAACAAAGAGAATTGCATTTGACACAGACAAGATCAGGTTAAAATGAAAGGTCATATGAATGTTTGCCTCAATTTGGAGTAAAACTCCAAGGCAGGGATATTCAATTAGAATGTGTGGGGAAAATATGAAGGGATTGGCTACAGCAAGGGCAATGCCAAAGAAGAGTGCCCAGACTGCATTTGCTTGCAAACGAAACATGGTCAATAATATAATGGTAAAGTGAATGCTCTCATCTTGAGATAGTGATCCCTTATGAGGCAGCTTGACATCTTTCTTTTCCCTTGGCAAACCTTATTTACTGTACTTCACTCTTGGATAACATAAATTACGGATAAATCTGACAATTGCTGGCAGCAGGGCCAGGATGTAAGAAGCTACAGGGGAAGGCAGAGGCTGCTAAGCAAGCTGCAACTTCACCCTGTGGTGAATCACCCATGGCTGCAGGAATTTCTTAGAATTCCTCATGTAATAGTTACTGTTTAATGCGAAAAGGACCCACTGTGTCTTTATGCTAATTCTGGAAGCCAGGGAAACATTTTATTTCATCTTCTCTAAAATAAGTAGACTGATATTTTGTGAGTTGGTACGTCTTGTCCAGAAAGATATCTCTGCTTTCACGACTGACCTTTATTCTGTTATAGTTAGGCTGTGGCTCTGCAGTCTCAGAGAAGCCGAGACCACCAAAATGTAGAGCAATGGGACAAAATTCACATCCATCCAGGTTGTGTTATGCACACTCATATCTCCCTTGGACAAGGAGATGTTGTGCATTTTGCAGTGTAGTGTGTTCTGACTTGCTGTACAGTTAAACATTACTGTTGTGTATTCCACAACTTGAGTTAAAATTGACTCCGCTGCAGCTTAACAGGACTCGAGCTGACTGTATGAATGCAAGTCATTACTGCTTAAATGTTGTGGAGCGTTATGGTGAGCAAAGACAGGCGTCAAATAAACCCTTTTATCCAAAGACAGGATAATTCTCTGCTTTAATCCTAAACCAAATTGAATTTGTTGAAAAGTCAGAAATGACAGAGACTTGTATTTTGATAGGCTTTATAAGCAGATATTGGGGTAAATGTGATATTCAGAGAGACATGTCATGCCTGTGGGTTAGAACAAATTCTGTTAATAATTAGTGGGGTTAAGCTCTGACAAATAAATGGTAGGTGTTTCGTTTGAGCTTTGCCTTTGTGGGTTGTGATTAGGCTATCGGTGCTACATCAATGGTATTTTTTTGTTTTGATTTAATACCACATCGCTTCTATCCCCAATCTGCTGATCTGATAAACATAGCTTGAGTCTAGGAAAAGAAACAGCATTCTCGCGTTTTAGTTTATCCTTCCTGACATTAAATACATTCCAAGCACACTTTTATATTGCAGCATCTGAATTTGAGTGGATGTATTTGTAATAGGAGTTTTAACGGATACATTCTTATTTTGACATCTAGAGTTAAATGTCTTCAATATGTACGATGGCATTAAATTCCAGCTTACATATGCTACTGGGTTTGACTTTGAGAATGCAAACAAAATTTTACTGGAGATTGAAAGCTTACACATTAACAGCTTGTTTCAGATATCTCAAAGGTATTGCATAGCCTTTCTTTTCATAGGAAATACAGTGGCAGATGCTCTCACTAATAGCGCTAAAAAAGCCTCACTTTGTGTCTCTCTGCGGACTAAATTCAAGTCCCATTAAAATCAATGGGAAGGTTCTGCCTGCCTGCAAGGAAAGCAGAGCAGGCCTTGCATCTTTGAACTACACTGCCTGCAAATGTCTTCGGCACGCAAAGTCATCTTAGTCAATGCTTTGGAAGAAACCGATGCTGACAGCAACTGGGATTATTTTCATTTTCCCATAAATACTGCCTTAAAAATAACTCATGAATGTGCACTTAGTTGCAAACGCGCTTTGGAGTGTTGCTAATTCAGAAAGTGTTGAGGTGTTTTAGAAGTTTCTGGAGGTTTTTTTCTTTTTTTAATAACTTGCAAGAGGCATAGTATTAGTAATAGGGAATTTGTCATGTAGGAATACACAGCTGCTGTGCCAAACATCCTCTGCAGCATTAGGACTAATGTTATGAGTGGGCCTTATGATAAAAAAATCTGTGGTTTTGTACTCTGTGGTGTGGGTTTTTTTTTTCTGTCTGAGCAAAGTTCTAACATCTTGTGTTATTCACTATATGTGATGATAATGTCCAATTAAAGTCTTTTTTCTTGCCTGGAAATTACAACAGGATATCATTCCTAACATCAGCTGCCAATATCTGTCTCATAGTCTAAATCAAGGGCCGGCTTAAAAAAAGAGCTAACTGTGCAGTTAGTTCTGGGAATTTCAGTACGGTTAACTGTAGGGGGGGTGCTACCTATATATATGTGTGGGTGTCTGCAGCAATGCAAGCCTGGAGCGTGGGATGCCTGGGAAAAGATTCAGAGCTGGGACTGTGATTGAGTGTGTGACCATCAGGAATGGAAAGATTTCTGTGAAATTCATTCTCCGTAGATTTATGGCCACCTGACTTTTATTAACTCGCTGCTTGGCTCCTGCATCATGATTTACCTTGCTGTGCTATAGGGCCTGATGTAATTCTCTCATCTTTAGCTAAAGTCTAGAGTAACTCTGATGCTCAGAACCCAGGGAGGGTGGTGCAAGCTTCAGCACTTCAGTGCTCTCGATATTGTCCCTCGTGACTCCCGGTCTTGCTCAGCGGACCGTTTCTGCCAAGCTGCAGATTTTCTTTCTCCCTCCCTGTTGCTTATACTGAGTCCGTCACTCTTTTACCTTGCATTTGCTGTTCAATTAGCATTGAAACAAGTACTGCTTTGACCTCACAAAGGCTGTTGGTGTGAAGTGGCACATCTTGTGTGGTCATCAGCAGTAGCCAGAGGTTATAAAAACACCCTCTTCACCACCACATTGCCCTCACAGTATAGGATTTTTGTTAAAATCTGAAGCCTTTTTGATTTTCTTGTGTCCATTATCTGCTCCCACTGGAGGCTGGCAGTGGTGGAAGCGATCTAGGAGAGCAGAGGTTGTGCTCGCAGTGCTCTCTGCCCATGGCCTCCTTTACATCCCTCTGGGGCAGGAGCCCACTGTGCTAAGGAAGAAAGGGTCTCTCTCCTGTGTGAGGTGAGGGTAGGGCTGCTTTCCCCAGTGCCATCGTAGTGCCTTTTGGGGGGCTTTGAGGGATTTTTCTCTTCAACTGATCCTTTCACCTACTGGAAGATGAAGGGCGACCAGTAACAGATGACTTATGGCAAGCTTGTTTCCTGCATTTGGCAAGTGAATAGATTTAGGACCTGATTAAATCGGTCTCAGTCACCTTGTTCCTCCTCCTGCACTGTTAGGGCCGATGGATGACAGCTTTGCTGGAGAAAAATCCCTTGTCCTGACTTATGTAGGATTTTCCAAATCACAAAATGTTTGCATTGTCTTTTCTTCATGCAGCAATTTCCTTTTAACTTGTATAGAAATGCAGTGGACAGCCTTATAATCTGTTTATAAAAGTAGATTTGCTTTGTATATATAGTTTTATTGTTATCATTAAGAAAGTGAAAAATATGTGTATATCCAGATAGATATATGTTCAGATGCAAGTAGTCCGTGAACACCAAAGGCAGTTTTTAAACAGCTCTAGAATTGCAAAGCATATTAATTCTTTCTAATATGTGTGCGTATAGTTGTTCACTTTTCTGCTGATGTATTTTCCCAAGGGAAATAAACACGTTTTACCAGTTTGCCCATAGCATTCACTCCCTGGCTTTAATTTCATAACAATGGAACAAAAAGACGCATAAGGATTTGCCTGATGATAAACAGAGATGTTTCTTTCTTTATCTAGCTGTTATGAGGCAGTCATCAAAATTAAGTTAGGAATGAAAAGAAATAAAATCAATGATAATGAAGCAAATGTTCTAATACATGGTTAGCATTTTACTAAATGGTAATGGTGTTGGCTCTTAGCAAAATGTGATCTTGTTCTGGACTTAAGATGCTAAAAACTGCTGTGTCAAAGTTATTAACACTCTGTTTCAGCTTTGCTCTGCTGTAGAAGAGGTCCCATGAGGAGTATGGGTACCCGTTTCCATTGAAAATATGAGTTGTCACCTGGACTGTGATGGGATGTCTCTGGCAAATGTGAATTTTGCTGTCAAGGTGTGTCACCATAACTCTCTATAGGTATGGCATTACTGGCTGAAATGCCCTCTCAAAGCTCAGGAGCCTGGGTGCTATTCCTGTCTCTATTGCTGGCCTTTGGGTGATCTGACACCAGGTACTTCCTCTGGGCTTTATGTACCGATTAGGCACAATGGTGCTGGCTTACTTATGAAGCGCTTGGAGCGAGGTGCAAGGTATTGATTGCTAAAGCACAGAAAACAAAGAATGAATTGGAGATGATTTCATTAAACTTGATGTTGGCAAAAAGTTTTAGGATAATCTTTGTGTAATGGTACTGGTGTCTGAATGCTCTAAAAGCCCATATACGTACTTTCTGAGGTAATGCAGTGAGTAAAAAACAACAGGAAAAGAGACTCCTCTCCACTCAACTGAGAGGTGTTGCAAGCAGTTTTAATAATGGGTATCATTAGGATGGTTTGCTTAAAACTGATACATTTATGCTAGTATTACTGCCAGCAACAAGGAAAAAAATGCTTTGGAGCCAAGAATGCTCACTTTGCTCCTGTATTACACTGGCCTGTCCAGACCTTGAGATGTCATTTTAGGTGGTTTTTTTGGGTTTTTTTTGTTTTTTTTTTTTTTTTTTAAGAGAGATAGCTGAGTCTTACTCTCCTGTTGCTGAAAATTCACATAGGATGCACGTTACAAATTGGTAGTCTATAGCTGTAGCCCCTTAGGGCGTAGGGCTACAACATATTAGCTGCTATGGAGGAAAGTGAACTTTGTTGCCAGTTATTAGATGTCCAGTCTCTTGAAAGCCTTGGGGTTTATAAGGCAGGATTTCAGCATTTGTGGTCATGGCAAAAGCAGCAAGATAATCAAATGGCAAATAAAATGCTTAGGCAGGAATAAAATCTAAAGGACAATAGTTGCAAAATGAAAAGCTTTAGAGAACCCAGAGGAAGAAGGAAGCAAATTAAAGATGTTGGGACTTCATTACAGAGTCAGGCTTATTACAGATTCAGCCTTAAATGATCTGTGAATTCTGTTTATGAATCTGGAACAGTATTTATTCTGAGATATAAAGAAAACAAACACCGCACAATAGCAGGTTATCCATAGCAGTTGGAGAGGAAATGAAATGAAACTGCAAATGGGGAGCTCTCTACGTTTTCATTTCTAATGCAGTTTCTCATCCAAAGGATCTTTTCTACACAGAGACTGTCTTTAATAAAGGCTCTGGGTTTTTGCCTCTGAAATAAAATGTAAGGCAAATGTAGTAGGTAGCTGTCTGCAGATTTATTTTTACCTTGCAGTGCAGTTACTTTTTAATGAGAACTATAGATGCCGATTAACTGTGGCTTCTGCATCTATAATTTAGGCAGGACACATTTGCAAACAGACTGCCCATCAACCTGAACTCCTCAGGAAATCCTTCTGTTTACAGTAAGAGAACACTTAAGCATTCCTCCCAGTACCAGGATTATAACACAGAGCCGAGGCTGTGTTGGAAGTGCTGAGAATTGCAACTTCCATTAAAACCAGTGAGTTGGTGCTGCGTACCCTGTATTCACCACTGAGTGAGAATTTCTCCTGGCCGTTGTTAGCAGAATGGAGTAACAATATCTTACCTTATATGTTATACTATAGGCTGATTTGTTAATTTGTTATTTATCTCAATATAAGAATTTATATTTTTATTACTGATATGAATTATAACTTTAAATTTTTGCCGAGCTATGAATCACAATTCATATCTCTGCAATGAAAACTTCACATGTAAAAGCTCTGAATTAAGGTGTCTTTAGCAGTCTAATGCATTCTCTGTTTGCAACCATGTTTGTAGCATACTTTACAAGAGGGAGCTGTCATAACCTTGTGAGCAAAACCTGCATTAAGATTTGGTTTTCATCTGAAGAGTAAATATAGTTTCTTAAATGAAAGGATGAGCAGTAAATGCATAGCCCTGGTTCTGAAGGTTTTTCCCCTGCCAAAATACATGGGAACGTGCAAGAAAAAAATTCATTCACTCTAAATGGCTTCTGCTCAATCATTTATTTTATGGGATTTTTCTGTGCTGCAGAAATTGTAAGCCACGTTCAGTTTTCCTTTTGGCTTTGTTTGATAACCGCGTGGGGTTGCATTAATCCTGCAAGCAGACGTGGTTTGGTAATATCCTTCGTCTGGAAGAGAGGTATGGTGCTGAATTGTCAACTAGAGCAAGGAGGGTCACACTGTACGAGAAAGTGGCTCTTCTCTGTTCCAGCTGTCTGGCAGAAAGAGTTTAGCACATTGTATCATCAGGGTGCAAGGTGGTTTTTGATGTGCTTTACTCCTTATTATACCTAATAAACTCCCCAAGAACAAAAGCTGTTTGCCCTAAGATGGCTTGTTTGGGTTTGACAAAAGAAAGCAAAAATGTGAAAACAGTTAATCTATAATGATGATAATTTGACTCACGGCATATGCTTTTGGGTTCACTGGGTTTCCTGTATTGATTTTTGAGCTTGAACATTAATGAATTCCATTTTCAAGCAACATGCACCCTTTGGGATGTGCAGGCTTTCTGACTATTATTGAATTAAGGCTGTGGGATGCTCACATGACATATTTTTTCCTTGGTTGCTGATGGGGGTTCCAGCTGAGTTTTTGTTCTGCTATGCTGTTTCTGCTTCATGGTGGTTGTCTCTCTTGGGTGTGCTTTTTGTTGTTGATGTTTGGTATGTTTTGTGTGTTGTTTTTTTTTTTTTTAACAGCTTGATAATTTTAATTAAAAAATTTGATAAATATTCATACTAATTTGTATATGATTTTCAACATTTTCACTAGAGATCAGCCACTACACTGGGTATTCTTACAAGTAGGTTGAACCCAGCAGTTCAGTTTTTCTAGGTGTTTGCAAGGATAACTTTCTTGGTTTTATTTTAATTATCTATGCAACATTCTTTACAACTTTCAGTTCTTTTGAATAATTCATAATCAGTTCTCTTGTATGCGCTTTCATCAGCATCACCAGAAGACCATCAGGAAATGCTTCTTTAAAGAAGAGTATTTGGTGGTATTTCACTCTGAACTTGCGTTGCTCTGGTATCCCTCAACCATCTTCCTAAGCGAAAAAGACTGAATTTGTATCTCATGCTTCCCTAAAACAATTGCATAGCATTAAATTACATTCAGGAGGAACATGTTTTTCTTTTATTTGAGTATTGGTTCCCATATTCAGTGACACGTTAACTGGAGATAAGCTACTCTAGTACAGCAGCTACTTTTAGTTATCGCTGGTACTCACATCCTCATTTAGGTAGTTCGATCTACCAGTTTGTGGTTAAAGCATTGTACAGAAATAGATAGTATACCTGTGGTGGCTTTTCATATGTTTCATGACAGCAGTGCTTGTGGAATCATCATTTTGACATGCTGTCTACAGGAACAAAATTAAAAAGTGAAAGCTCCAAGGTTTATCTTGTCTGAGGCACACAGATTTACAGGAACAAAACAATCTTTGCAGAACAATATGGTCAGGAATATGGCCTGTGTGTAGTTATATATGGACTCTGACTGTATCAGTATACACATACTGAAGAGCTCCATGGAATGCATACAGCATCGCTTGGCGGTGTAGGCAGGGTCTATTTTTATATTGCTTGCAAGAACTGATGTGCATGTCAGCCATTTCCTGAGCTGTGAGCGACAGGAGAGCTGATCATTCTTCTGAGATGGCTTGCAGATACAAAATAATAGTTTCTTCTGTGTAGAATCGTGATAGAGAGCTTGCTGTTTTTTTAAGGATTATGTCGCAGTGGATGACAAAGCAGCAGGATAAATTTGTGTGATATTAGAAGAAATCTCCCTGCAGAAAAGACCCCACTGATGGATTCCACAGTAGTTGTTGGATGGGGAAAATGGACATGGAGACTGCACCATTTTGTGTGTCCCTGTGATTGGCACCAATAGCATAGATATTACTAAGTATAGTTAAGATGTGCGGTTGCCAGTTTGCTGTTTGCCTCTGTTTACTTAATTTGTCATAAAATAAGCTGGTCTTTTGCCCACTCAACTTTGTTGCTTGGTGGCTTGGAGACAGAGTTAAGGTTTAAGATTCCCAATCCTTCATGTCCACCTGCTTCCAACAGCCTGAAGCAGCACCATGGGGCCCAAGGACCTTCCCAATATCCCTTAAAAGCAAGGCACCAAAATTCCACTCCTCTAAAAATATAATTCTGCTACCGTTGTTCTGGGAACAAGAGAACATTTTCATCCAGGTCTGCTGGGGTTGTGTGTGTGAGTGTAAGTAGATACCCTCGTGTCCAGTTCTGCTTTTATTCTAAAGTCATGAATTGGGAAAGGGCAAGTTTGTTGCCAGACCATATTTCCCATGAAACACATCTTCTGTTTCCTGTTTGAAAAGTCTCAAAGTTACCAAGATAAGCTCCTTTTATCAAGATTTTGTACACACTTTTTGTTGTTATCACCCACAACTAAGTGAATTCATAAAAATAAAACAAGGTACTAAAGCAGAGGACAAAATACAGAAAACGGTCTCAGATCATCAGCTGTTTTATTTATTTTTAAACTTTTATCTTTTCTGGTGTTTACGATGATTAATGGCAAACAAATCGTCCTCATTATCAGCCTCCTCGTCTCTCTGACGACACCCAGAAATATATTCCAGGACATGTTCTCTAAGTAACAAATGCTTGTTTATTTTTATGAATGTCACTCTGTGAGATTTTCAGCTAGAAATCCAAGCTCATCCATCATTCGCGAATTGCAAGGTATTGAATTATATCCAGGGCTTAATTTGCAGACCCAGACACCTACACTAAGCAGCCAGCTGGGCCTTGGGGATGCCAGCACCCCTATATAAACTGGGTTTGAATAGGCCCACAGGTCAGTCTGACAGCTCATTTAACTGACTGTCCTTTGAACTCCTTAATTTCCAAATTAACTTGGCACCTTTGGAAAAAAACCACCCTGGGTCTTTGTCACAACTGAAAAATAGGCATGCACGCTGGGAATTTAGATAGACAGCATATATTGCTCCAAGTGAATATACAGAGCCATTTGTTATTGAGTCAGACAAAAGCATCACAACATTGTGTCAATAATGCTGCATAATATCAACAGTTAATCTGAGTCTTCTTTTGTTGCAATAAATCTTTTCTTAAAAATATGGGCATTCTTTAATGTGAGGCCTTATGATGTTAATTGACAGCCACCATAAGCAGATTATTTGATTCAAATTAAATGACTGGATAGAAGTTTTCTCATGAAGAGGGGTACCTGAATTTGATAAGCCTATCCAGTAGGACTATTGGAAGGAACAGCCTTTTCTTCTGGCTTTACTATCTCTTCTGGGAAGAACGTCATCAGCTGTGCAAGTGTATGCCTCTTAGAGGCAATTTATAATTAATATAATTGCTTAATGGGACATTTCCCTCGACCATAGCATGCCACGCTGCCCAAACATCCTCTTACACTCCAATGCACTGCTGTGAAAGGCCAGTGGCATTTTTCAAACAGGAGAGAGTAAAAATATTTCCAGTAAGTACGTCATCCAGTATATCTACAGGAGGTCAGTAAGAGCATCATGACACCCCAAATCTCCAATCATGTGTATGTCTGAAGTGGTAACATAGGGTCTACTCTCACCATCCAAAAAGTGTCTCTGTTCAGAATCGATACCTTTAATGATACAAACTCAAAGAATGGCTTTTAATATATGGTGGACTGCGAGCAGTCTGTTGGCAGTCCTTAGGCTGCCAAGGGATCAGTAAATAATACACATAACCTACTGTTACTATGCAAACTGTGTGTGCTAGCATAAAGTCATTTTTCTGGAAAGAAACATCCACTGACTTTGGGGCAACATCCCTTTTAAAGAGAAGAGGACCCAATCGAATTGGAAAATGAGTGAAATCTCTTCATTAGGACATGAGCTCAGTTGTTTTTGTTTTTAAAATAACCATGTTTCAGTTTTCTCACCTCTCCTCCATTTTGCCCAGTTGTAATTAAAAGGCTCTTGAAAGAGGCTCATAAAGCTTTTTTTCCTTGGTAAATTATTTTTAACTTTTAGATCATATGAAATTATCTGCAAATTATGCTGAGTTTAGTGGGCATTTCTGCCACACACGCAAGTTCTCAAAAAGGTGAGAGGGAGAACAAACACAAATTTAAAAAATCCAGGGAAATTAAAAATTTCATGTTAAAAAATATTTTTTTTTCATTACTGGAATTTGAGGAAAAAGTTTACTTTGACCTCATACAAATAGCAAAGCAATGTTAATTGTTTCATTTAGCTCAAAATGCTTGCAGGGGAGGGAGAGAATTAGAAGTACCAGGAGGGAAAATCTTTCCGTTTCTAGTTGACCAGAAGGTGTGACTTGATTTGCTAAGCTAGCAGAACGGAAAATCAATTATTGACATAACTGTAAGTTAATTTATTAAATAAAGGGCAGTCTTTCAATAATTCCAAGCTGAAAAGAAAAGTACTAGAAATACTACGAGAAAAAAATACTGGATGGAATTTATCTGTTGGCTTTGATTAGACAGAATATTGGTAGAGTTTTATGTTAATAATGGCACAAATCTAGCTAAACCTTTTGAAGTTCTGCTTCCATCTCTGCAATGAGAAGCAAGGAAATTTTCATTATGATGACATTGTTTCTTATATGTGTATCAGAGAATGATTATATCAGAGATTATTGAGATGATCCCCATTCTTACTTTTCTGAAGTTATGCATTATTTATAATTTTCCTGCTCTTTCCTTTTGACAATACAGAATGCTTTAGATCAAAAACTAAACAACAAAGCTTAATTCACTGCCTTTTTTCGCATGTAATTAGCAAATTTTGTTCTTAACTTTGTAGGTAAATAGAGCTTGAAAGCTGCAGAAGCCACAGCTCTTCATCTTGCAGCAATGACACATGCAAAACAAAACCACTCTGGGTTTTGAAACCACATTTTTAGAAATTTTGGTACTGGAGAGTGTCAATGCAACTGAGGTCACTATTACATTTCACTGCTCCCTGAAGTTTGCAGATAAATAAATGTCATGGTGTACTAGGTACCTTCCACTGTTTTTCCCTCATACAGGCATTGTAGCATCCATATTACTAAGCCCATTCATACCGGCTACTGGATTTGTCTAGTCTGGATATACAGTGTGCCAGAGCGGGGGAACCGCTGCTGTTTTCATTCACACCAGTAGAATTCTGCTAATGGATTTTCAAGTGGGCAAATATCAGGAGCAATAATACAAACATTTACTGCAATCCATTTGAGTTTACAGTCCCATAAATAGCAACGACTGTTGTTGCCTGTTACATTGTCTGCTAACCCTCACATTGACAAATTAGAATAAGAATTAGTAATAATCATTACTTTTAACAGCTTTCAATGAGTTATTTAATACATTACATTGGGTGAGCTGGAAAATATATTTATTCATGCTTTCTAAAGGTATTCAGTGGAACAATAAGCTGGACAAATAGTGTTCAGTAAATATCTGTGAGTCTACTCGAGTTGAATCATATATATTTCTTAATGTTATTTTTTTGTAGTATTAGCTGTAGTTGAAAGAAGAGCTACTGTGAAGTAACAAAATTAATAGCAGCAATAGCAAAAAAGTTACGATGTTAACTGCATCTTGACATGCAGAAAAATAATGTCTTGCAGTTGATGAGCGTATGTTTGCAGCAGTTATGATGGCCGACAAGTTTGTCATGAGGAGTGTTTTCAGTATTTGCTCTGTGGCTTGGCTGAGCCTTGAGGAGGAAATTGGGTCATTCTACGTTTGCCTGACCCTTGGGGATGTGAAGGGGGTGTGCGTGTGATCATAACCATCTGTAGAGCGATTCTCATGAGGAATACCTGAAAAGTCCGATACTAAATTTGACCAATGAGATTGCTTTGTTGTCCAGCAAACCCTTCCGTATGCAAATTTCACCTGACAAGAGTAGCTGCTGAATACATCTACTTAAATGTAGTTCTAACAGTAGTCCAGTAGCATTTTTTTCCTTCCAAACCATTTGTGATCCTCCCAAGCATGAAAGAAACAACACTGTCAAACAAATGTTGCTCTACTTAATCTTTTTTTGCTGACTACAGAATGCATACGTATAACTAAAAACAAACAAACAAACGAAACCACAACAAAAAACCAAAACAAAACACCAAAACCAAAAAAAACCACCCCAAAACGGGAAAAGAGTATATGATAATGATGGAGTTCTTCTTACAATTAATTTGCTTTCTATTGCCCTGTATGTTTGGGAAACAAATACAGCAAAACTACATTTGAAATAGTTTTTTTTCTCAAAAGAAAAGGAGGCTCATGCTTAGAGGTCTAGGATATTGAAAACATCCATTAATTCCTTTTGAACTGTAACAAAGATAGAGTACTGCTAATAGAAATTAAGGACCCTTGGTATAACAGTCTGTTCCTTTGATCAATCCTGTTACCGTTTCTGCTTAAAAAAAATTTACTGGAAAAAATATATTTAAAAAGCCTAGTATCTGTTTCAGCATTAACATGGTGTCCTTTATCCAAATCCATACCCTCTGATCAAGCTGGGTATTTTTCTTTCACATATGTCATACTTTCCAAAAAATGACTGTCTAGTGAGACATAATGGACAGGCTTCTGCTCTGGCTGCCTTATTCATGCATCTTTGTGTTTTCCTTATCCTCGCATTTAATTCAAGATTTGCTGTGGGAGGAGGGCAGACAGGTGTCAATAAAAAAAGAGCTAAAAAGCTGGCAGCTTTAAAATCACAACTAACATTTTCAAGCACCTAGAAGCGTTAGCTGGTTTCTGTGCTATATAATTAGTTAAAGATGGCTCCATGGGATTATTTCTTGGTAAACTGGGTCTTACCTCTTAACCTCTACTCTGTTACCTTTACAGTATCCATTCTGTAGGGTTTGGGATTGAAACCTTGACAGTGAATTCTTATTTCTGTATATGTAGACCATAAAGGCAAGGAATCTACCAGTCCCAGGCAAGTCTTCAGTGTCTGTATGGATAGTATTTAAGCAGTGTTTTGTAAACAGTGTGGGATGCCTTAGATCTGTAGCATTGATGGGTAAAATACATAACATGGGTGGCTTGACTGTAGTCATGTGGATGTAGAGGTGATATGTAAGATGTAAACCTGGAGTAGAACATACTGTGGCATCTGGGGGCACAGAAACAGGCTGCCCAAAGAAACGCAGGGCTTGGAAAGTACAAACTGAGCTATGATTTGCTTGAGGGTTGGTTGGCCAATGTTGAATTGGGGCTAAACCACCTTTACTTTTGTAGTACATGTTCAAAGGATGGAACCAAATGATTTTCAGCTGCTTTGTGATGCATTCACAAAGGTGTAGCTAAATCTGATTCAGGGATGGTGTTGTGTTTTTGCAGCTCTTCAAAATGGACCATGTTATCTTCCTAAAACTTCATCCTTCATGTATGGTTGGGTTAATTTGCTTAAAATTGAAAGGCAATTCAGTGCTAACATCCATAGCAGTGCAGAACAGCAAAAGTACTTTGGGGATTTCAATATATATATATGCTTAAGGCGTTTAAGTGCTTCAGCTTTTTCATTTTTACATTAGATGCAGTGGGAAACAAGATTGTGCATCAGCCAAAAATGGTAGTTTTCTCATACTTCTCAGTTCGTTGAAATAAATATGTAGCAAAAATCTGTCATGATCAGCATTTTCTATTTAAGTTTTCAAGATAAGAGATTGTGTTAAAATGTAGACATACTTTTGTATATTCTGTAAGCTGAAATAATGGACTCATGTAGGTTTACTCACCAACAGTGTAAGACCCAGCAAAAGTTTTAACTGTATTTTGTACCCTAACGCTGTTGTCACTAATTCTTTTCAAATGATGTAGTATGCTAACCCTTGCTGTAGTCTGTATAAGCCTTATTTTCCTTTCCTACTTTCTACGCTTTCCTGTAATATTGTGAATCAGTTTAACATCTGACCTTTTAGCCAGCAGACTGGAGAGCAGCCCTGCTGAGTTTTTGCAGAAGGGCTTGATTGCTCTGCTGGATAGTACAGTATTTTGGATATGCAGATGTTAGCAACTGAAGTGTATTATCAATCTTGAACACCACTTGAATTTATGCTGAAGCTTTCAACTTCAGTTCTTTGAATAGGTCCCAGAGTAATTGAATTCTCGTATTGTGCACAGAAAGAAGTCATACCTTATGTGCAGAACTGTGAACTCCCCTGATTGTTGAAAATTGGCATGAGAGGGCTTTCGAAAAAAAGGACATCCGACACCTGCAGCAATATTCTCGCTCTCCAGGTTGTGATGGTTTTGTATAGAAATTGATTTCTATTACTGACCTAGGAATGACAGACAAGATGACAATGTGCTGAGCATTTGGTGTTATTGCAGCTCCTGGAGATCTGTTGAAATTTTCAGTCCTTCATTCCTCTTACCTGCCAGAGCTGTCTTCCACTGCTCAGCTCTTTTTATGGAGCTGGTTAAGTTCCTGTGAGCATGCTGCTAAATGAAAGGAGCCTCACAGAGGTAAGATGTGGCACCAAAGAGTCAAACAAGGTTACCTAGTATGAGAACAAATTGAAGAAAAATTTCTTTAGATGTTAGTGCAGACTATCCCCAAGAAGGACCTTCAACCTTCAAATACTGAGTCTGGAGATTCCAGTGGACTTTCAGTATGCACTTGGCTGTCACTTCTGTAGGGAAGGCAGGATTACCCAATTTACGAGTGAGTTTATTGGAGGGGGAAATAGCCACAGTGTCCTGGCAAAATGCAGACAACTCTTGATTTTTCCCACTATAGGGAAGATGGGCCTCAGAGACAAAATGAGAATGAAGAATATGAGCTTACAAAAGTGGAGGTGAAGTAACAAGCATTCTTTTAAAGAAAGCATGGTCTTACAGAATAGTAATAATAACCACTGAGCTCTGGCTAACAGCTTAAAGAAAACAGTGGTTTGAACTAAGGTCGTATTTTGCTGAAACCCATTCAGCCGAGGAGGACCGGAGAGAGAATTTTGTTTTTTCTATTTTAGTTGAACAGCCATAGGGGTTGTCTGGCCCCTTTCTCAGTGCAGTAATTGGCTCAAATGCTGCTGCCAGTTACGCAGCTGCTGTTGACTTAATGGGAATCTTTGAGCTCACAAGATTAAAGCGTGGGTCAAGGCCAAAGCAAGTCACCGTTATGGCAGTGCTGGGGACTGATTAAAAATATGAAGGGGGTGGAAAGAAAAAAACATTGCTTGACCATGAACCCCATTTTCTATGGTCCACGTTTAATAGAAAACCTAAAATAAAATCCTTGAGGGTCTTGCTGTCAGAAGCAGAGCACCACAACCCCATGTGAAGGCAGTAAGACCTGTAGTTGCTCAGGACTTCTATAGACCAGTCTTTGTGACTCACAAAAAAGGGTGTTCTACAATGAATGTGCTGGTTTTGAAGAGGTGGTCTGGATTCTTTTGTTCTAATAATGGTTGAAAAGTTTTTCAGTGGTAAACCACTTCTCCATCTAACACATGGAAAAGAATGGGGCCAATCCTGACTTATTGATAGGAAGTCATGAAATCTCCTTTATGCCTAGCTGCAATGTTTTCAAAAGGGTGTAGGTTTCTAACTGCTACTGATGCTCAGTTTACATCCTCTGCATATGCCCCCCATCCATAGTTCAAAGACTGTTTTATTCCCATGTATTTCTGTTACTGAGCTTTCAATCCTTGTTAGGGTTTTTAACTTTCCTCAAGAAGTGCTGCAGTTGTGCAGAATTTACCCTACAAAAACGATCCTGTCATCAGGGAGCACCAGCACCTCCTGAGGTATGACTGGCAGAAACATGTTTTCCAATTGAGTTCCGCCAGTGGTATTTGTGTGTGACAAATAGGACCTCGAAAGAGAAGAGATTCAGGCAAGACAGTGTGATAAATCCTTCTGCAGAAACGTAAATGATTTATTATATTATTATAAATTATTAATAATGTTTCATCAGATGGACTTGAAAAGCTCCAGCACATTATTGTAAACACTGCACCATTCTGAGTGACTTCAGGTATGATTAAAGGAAAAAGCAAGCTAGAAAACAGAGCTGACTGCAGGGACTAAAAGTCTCTGAGGGTCACAGGAGAAAAGAGCTTTGATCAGTGTTATCAGATGAGCAAAAGAAAAAACCCATCAGTAATTTTTAGCAAGCATGAAGTGTGGTAAAAGCACAAATGCTAGAAATGTTTTATATCAGATGAAAAGTTACCAGTTATAATACCAGATATAAGAAATGTTTCACAGTGAAGGTGGTTGCCATAACCGGGAACAGCCTTGCCACCCGTTGCTCGGGTGGTTTGTCTGAATCGCTGCGGTGAGCCGAACTCAAAACGTACGCCCTTTTCCTCTTCAAACCTGCAGTGAAATCTCCCGCTTTGAAACTGTGGGAGTTCACATCACACACTGCATAAAACCCTAGCTGTTGCGTACATTTTTTTTTATCTCTGCCTTGGAGACAAAGGCTAAAACATTCTGAAAGGGGTTACCCAAATTTGGCCAAGCAGAGCAGGGGCTTCTGGCTGCCTGGGAAGGGTAGCCTTGGCCCTTTGGTAGGGTGGCTGCTGCTTCCTGCTCTGTGTCCGGTCTGTAACAATCCTCACTTCGATGCCAAGATCAGCATTAGGTTGTCTTCAGTTTGTATCTTTGTCTAAAATGTGGTTAAAATACTAGTAACTTTTACTATATGGGTTGGTCATCAGTTTGGGGAGAAGTTTCCCAGTGACTTGTGTTTTCTGGAGTGTTCTTGGCATCATCAGACCACACGCAGCATCTTCCCCATGTATGTTGGAGTACACATGTATGTGCACGCACAAAGCTCAGCTGCTCCTAGCTGACATTTCCCAAACTGAAAAATAACCCGCTTATTTTATGTCTTCCCTTTCAGCCTCACCTCATGTTGATAACATCTGCTCTCCCTGCTTGCCTAGCCCTCTGTCATTTTCTTCTAACCTTTCTCAAGCCTGGTGCTCTGATATAATTCATCTTCTCCTTTATTTCACTCCTTGAATAAACAGTTAACATTTTCAAAGACACACAGGGCAGCCTTTTGTGAAGATAAACATTTCAAGGTCTTTGGGGACTGGAGAGCACTCCTGCATCACAGATAACAGTTTGGTTTCCTTAGAGAAGGTTTTCCCAAGTCTAAACTAGATTTTCTTCTCCAATGGAAGCTGAGATTCTTGAGGACAGCATAAAAGTTTTTCCCTCCAATCTCACACTAATTTTTTGTATTTTCCTCCCTAAGGCAAGAGCCTTTGGCTTTCTAAAAGTGATGGATATAATTAATGTATTAGGTATGTATCTTGTCTGGAGCATGGATCCAATATTCTGCTTAGTTCTTTGACCTCCTGATGGTCAGGTGTAGTGTAAAATGCCAGTTTTTCAATTGAAACTTATGACGCTTGTTTTCTCTTCTTACGTCTCTATGGTCACCTGAGGAGCTGAGACTGGATATCCAGTGGTAGAAGAACAATATGGGATATAAAAACCCTTGTGGAATTTTCTGTCATGAACTTCAAAATATATTTTTATGCTCTGAACTATTTTTTCTATAATATTCAGCTTTCGGAGCAGAGCGCGGTACAAGGCCCAGCTCCTTTTGTGAGCTACAGAATAGGGAAAGGCACTACAGGAGTTGATATTTGTGGAGGAAGCATAGCAGTGTGAGTTGTTAGCTCGCGTACCCTGGGGAATTTTTGTGTGTTGACAAAGATGCATTGGTTTAGATGCTTTGTGTGTAAAAACTCTAAAGCCTTGGGTGAAACAGGTATTTTCTATGCAGATTCAAAATAAATTTAAAAAAAAGAAAATACCATGAAGGAAAGTGACAGATGTTTACAAGGAGCATGTAATTCTACTTGTCAGTTTGCAGAAAATGTGGAATAAAAGAACATACGCCCTCGTTTAATTGTTTCTGTTTGGGCAAGGGTAGGGGGTGTCATGCTTTGTGTTTTGACCTTGTAGGGACCAAAAGCTTAGCAGCTAAAGAATCATGTATCACCCCCTCTTCTGATATAATGAACTGTTCTTTTCTATACCTTGGAACAAATATTTGGAAGGTGTCTGTGACAGCCTATACAAATGTGTGCCTGAGCTAGCTGACAGTCTGCCTGAGATTTAAAAAAAAAAAGAAAGGATTGAGGGAAGGGACTCAGTGTTGATGTTCCATAGCTATTACCTAGTGAAACTTATTTTTATGTGAGAGGTGAGTAACCTTGTCCACATTTTAAAATCAGAAAAATAGATGGCAGAAACAAAGACAGCTTTGCACGCAACCGTATTGTTCTTCAGCTGAACATTTAAATGCTTTGCTTTTACTTAATAAAGCACAAACTTTCTGGTATTCCCAGCAAACTTAGAATTGCCTCAGTAAGTTTTAGCACAATGTGAACTCTGTCTGTAGGAGGAAAAAGGATAAAAGAAACAATAAAAGGTTTCCCACTGCAGAAGGCTTTGTGGGTGGCTATGTTAGGCTGGGCTATGCTATTAATAGATCAGGGTAAAAAACAAAGCAATAAATATATCTGCAGTAGTATACCTTGAAGGAAATAATTCAAAATTAGAATTTATGCCAAAAATGTTCTCTTTTTCATGTTTAGATACTAGTAATCTGGGCTAGGTATTTTCAGCGTTACTTTTGTCCATACTTCTGCATTCATTGAATGCATTATTTAACAGGGAAGAAAGTTGTCCCAGCACTTAGGAATACTTTTTTAAGCAAAGAAATAAATCCAGGAGGAAAAAAACTAGTGTTACCTAAAAATACCACCCAAAAATATAAAACAAAAACAAACAAAAAAAACCCAACCAAACAAAAATGGACATTACAGCTCAGCTGTAAACCAAAACAATTTCAAATAACCTAAGTGGAGTAGAAAATAATTTGTGGGCTGATAGTTACATATATTCAAAGGGAATTGTTTCTTTCTTTATTTAAGTCCAGTTCTAGGTATAGTTTAAAACTGCACATAGACTTCAAGCTGAGATTGTCTTGGAATAATAGTGTGGTGGGTTGACTTCGACTGGGCTCCAGGTGCCCACCAAGCTGCTCTACCACTCCCCTCCTCAGCAGAACAGTGTGGAGGAGGAAAAAAAAGAGAGAAAAAAGCCCTGTGGGTCAAGATAATGGCAGTTTGATAAGGCAAAAGCAAAGAAACACAAAGATTTAGTCTGTAGTTCCCATCAACAGGCGATGTCCAGCCACTTCCCAGGAAGCCTGGCTCCGGTGCATGTAGCGGTTGTTCCGGAAGACAAACATAGATAACGAATGCCCCCCTATTCCTCCTCCTTTCTCTTAGCTTTTATTGCTGTTGTCACATGGTATGGAATATCCCTTTGGTCAGTTTGGGTCAGCTGTCCCGGCTATGTCCCCTCCTAAGGCCTTGCCCAAGCCCAGCCTTCTGGCGAGGGGTCAGTGTTGGAGAGATGGCCTTCATGCTGCGTGAGCACTGCTCAGCAGCAGCCAGGACACTGCTATGTTACCAACACCTTCCCAGCTCCAAAGCACAGCACTGTGAGGGCTGCTACGGGGAAAATTAACTCCATCTCAGCCAGAGCCATTACAAATAGGCTGAAAGGTTCCTTTTTAAATAAAACCATAAAACACTGTGACTTCTTAAAGATGAAAATCATGAAATTTTTTGAAAATCCTCTTCCTTTTTTTTCCAAAGTATCTAATGAATTACAAGTAGATATGTGATCAGTTTATTTTCTTCCAAGTCATACTTCCATTTTCTCCAAACTGGTGGGTTTTGGTCACCTTTGTCCCTGTGAAATAGTTTTGCCTAGCTCTGCTTCCTGGTGAAGATGGTGATGATTTTATCATGGAGCAAAATGAGAGTTGGCTCAGGTTCCAGTGCTGTAACCGCTGTGTAACAGTTTTCTAAACTGTCTAGGAAGTCTGTTTCCCACTAAACTTATTTTACATATGCAGGCTAAGAGGAATAAGGGATACTTGAAACATAAATCAGAACTACTTCCTTAGGTATTCAGTTACTTTTAGTATATTTTAGGTAACCAGCTTATAGAAAAAGTCAGGAAAGAGAATAATACACATTAATCTGTCTGTTTGCTGCAATGTTAGGCTTTTTGTGGATCCATCATGCCAGTGTAGTTGAATGTCAGACTAGAGCTCAGCTATTAAAATTGTTTTGGTTTTTATATTTGATTAGTATTATTAGGCTGTTCTATTACCCCTTATGGCCATAATAGCTTCTCAACCGAATTTTAGTGCAAATTAAAAACAATATGCAATCTACTAATGTTCTTTTCAGTGTTCTTAAAAAAAAAAAAAAAAGAAAAAAACATTTGTGGGCTGTACTATGTTGATCAACACAACACTCTTTACACAGGCGGTTTCTTGTCCTTGGGTTTGATGATCATCATTGAATAATAAAAGCAA
Source organism: Eurypyga helias (assembly GCF_000690775.1). Classification (NCBI taxonomy): domain Eukaryota; kingdom Metazoa; phylum Chordata; class Aves; order Eurypygiformes; family Eurypygidae; genus Eurypyga; species Eurypyga helias. The sequence continues at coordinate 11,271 of NW_010240475.1, read as the reverse complement.
TCTGCTATATACTGGGCCTGATTTTACACTCCAAGTTTATCCCTTTAATGAAATGAAATTTTTATTATTATTTTATAATTCTATAAATTATTTAACTATCTTTTACACTCTGTGTTTGGTTTTGGGAACAGGTATAATACAGAAAAACTCAGATAGCTCTAAAATAGTAAGGAGATTTGTACACTTTTGAGTACTGCTGTTTCTTAAAAGCTTTTTCCTTTTAAACATTATGAGACATTACACCCGCTGGGGATAGAGGTTGAAAGAAAGCTGATGTTGTGCATGAAGAATACTACATAATTTAATATAGACCCATTTCAGCTGGTACGTGTTTATGGTCAAATTAGCTAAATTGTTCTTTTGCGTTGTGTTGAGTTGAGAGCTCGAGCTGTACTTGCATCATGACCACAGTCATCAATGAGGGTTTGAAATGGGGTATGATCAGAATGTGTTTTGGGTGGCGATTTCTTCCACTGGTCCTTTAACAAAAATCTTGGATGTAAATTTATTTAAAAGTTAGAGTTCTTGGCTGTGGATGTGATCTTCCTTTATTTTCTATGTAAATATTCACAGAAATATCGTAAAAGTAGAAAGCACCCATCTTTCGTACCAGAAGATCACAGGGACCTGAATTATGTCAATGGAGTTACCTGTTCGACTCTTAGAGAGGATTCAGCAGTATTTTCTGTAAGCCCTTGTATGTACTTTTAACAAATTCTTCATTGTGATCTCCTTTTTTCTATTCCTTTTGAAAACCTCTGGATTTCTAATAGCGTATTTTTATAAAGGTGAGGGAACTCGAGAGTGGAGCACTCATTTCTCTAGTGCAAGGTGTCCCTGTCCCTGCCCATGGCAGGGGGGTTGGAACTAGATGATCTTTAAGGTCCCTTCCAACCCTAACCATTCTGTGATTTCATCTGCGCCTTCCTGCCATGAGCAGCGAGGGCTTGGTCTGACTCTTCCGCCCACTCTGTCTTAGAGCACCCTGGACGTCTGTGTGAGCAGCGTCTGCCCCTGTGTCACACCAGCCAACGCCATCTGGATGGAGGGCACGAAGGCTTTCGCCACCCGATGAGGTCATGCCTTGGGGGTGGAACCTGGCAAAAGCATGCCACTTCAGAATTTACTCCTTGACAGTTTGCTAGACTCATTGAAACTCACAGAAGAAGAAGAAAGAAGTGTAAGAAATATGGAAAATTACTGAAAATTAATGAAATCTATAGAACTTTCCTGTGTAGCTTAACTGTTCGTAGCAAATATGGTCTCTGCATAGGCTCTCTGTGCCCACCATTGTCACAGTGAAACAACGTGGGCAGCACTGAGACCCCCCGGTATCTGGGTGGTAGGGGCTGTATGTGTGAAGCATTGGTGGGGCTGCATGACACGTCTGTTCGGTGAGTCTGTGAGACTGGACGTTCTGGATGTCCCATTGTTACGTAAACACCTGCGTGGTTTGATGGTGTGTTTAACAACAAAATGGCATAACCGTGTTTGCTGAGAGTGTCTAGATTATAAGAAAAATACAATGGAAATAGTACTGCAGCTAGGGCAAAGAAGGAAAGAACTATTTCTAGGAATAAGGTAACACATAAGTAATGTTGTTACAATATCCAGATGAATAGTAGAAGCGGATGAACAGAGTAATAAATTTGTTGAAGACCTGTGCTATTTCCCTAACAATATTCATCTCTTGGGAGACATCAGCAGACACCCGGCTGGCTCGTGATCCTGTAGTTCCTCCAGAGGCAATAGACCAAGCAGACAAGAGAAGCCTCAGTCTGTTCCAGAGCCCATCTGCTATTTCAGAGCTCGCTGCTTACCTATCCGTCCTTCCAAAGCAGCGGAGAGACAGAAAACACCAAGCAACAAGGAGCAGGCTTGCAAATCTTCCCATGCTTTTTATATACTGTCTGATGGAGAGGTAAAAATTTCTTTCTGCCCTTCCCCAGGCTGTAAATCAAGGAAGACCAACTTCTCTTTATCTTTATGTGGTCATAAAACATTTCACAGGATCACATCCCACAGAGATTAAGAGAGATTCGGTCAGCCTAAATCAGGAGGAACAAGTCAAATGGAAACATGTTTGAGCAAAGGTGTGGAAGCTACCAGACAAATCCTGGCAGTGGCGGGTCTCTGTGCCTGGAAGAAGACACTTTAATTTGGTATTATTTTATTGTTAATGGGAATGAGAAGGTACTAGCAACTGTTTGGATGCATAATTGAAAGATAATATTCATAATGGAATAATAAAATTCTACAGGAGATTTTAATTAATTTAAACCAAGTTAGTACCTGATACCCCACAGAGATGCACCTGAAATACTGATAACTGAGTTTGTGTCCCAGAACATGCAGCCTCCATCTATAAGTATACCCAGAACCACCTCAGAAGTCGTTATTTTATACTGAGAGGGAAAGGGGGTATACTGCTGCCAGCAGTTTGACTCAGATACCTAATTTAACCTGGTAGCCAGATTCCTACACTGGATTACAGCTTTGCCAGCTCTGCAGCGATTATCAGAATGAAACAATTCATCCTGCCTTCTCAACCTAACAGTCAGGTAGTTCTGCAAACAAGGCGACATCCATTTAAGAGGGAAGATGGGATGAAACATTGGTGGGTCCCCTCTCTGATTTGATGCTGTTGCTGTCCCTCTGTCTGGCGGTGGCAACATGGAAAGAGGTATGTGTGGTCTCACACGAGAGGGCTGGCCATGGTCTCTGCTGGCATCCCCACGCTGCAGTGTTTTTGGCCCCTGGCTTTTGCGGACATTTTGGCTTTGACTTAGCACAGTGTCCCTGTGTGGCCTATGAACATGGAGCAGCAAGCTTTCCATGGAGCATGGGAGAATTAGTAGCAGTTTACTTTGGAGTTTTTCTTCCTTCTCTTTCCATATACTTGGCTAACAAAAGGCCTCTTTCCCCAGTCTTGTTACATGCGTATCTTCCCTGTAATGTTTTAGGGACCAATCCAATTGTTTGGGTTCTTTTTTTTCTGTTAAAAAAAAAAGTTAAAGATTTTCTTTTACATCAGTGGGAAAAGGCTAACCCTCTCACTGATTATATCTTAGAAAATTTTGTAACCTGGCCATGGTACCATGATGTCCCAGTAAATTCTTCCTGTCGTGCTGTCTTATTGGAACAACATGTGCTATGTATGTGACTGCACCTTAGGGTATAATCCTTCCTGTCTATAGTTCTGGATGTAGCTGGTAACTGGCATAATTTTAAAAAATTCTCATTAGCTTGCTGCAGATAGAAGGCTTAATAGATCACAGATGACAAATACATTTTTTAAAAAATGCTATGTGAAGTCCCTAACTGTGAATTGTGTGAAAGAGAAAGAGATATACTGGGTACTGCAGCTCGTAATGCTGCTTTGCTTTAGTGTTTCTGGGACATTTTAAGGCAAAACCACAATTTAGCGGTTCTGTGGATCAAACTATTCATAGAGTGTATGAGAAATGAACATTGAAAGCACCAAGCCTGGATCCAGCCCTCCTTACCCCATAATTGGCTCTGCTCCTTCCCTAAAGGTAATCATTCCCAAAATGATGTGTTCATTTTCTCTCTCTTGTCTAACAGACTTTCCCACACCCATAATTGTTTTTCTCAAGACAGTTTCTCCCAGCAGAGAGCCACTTCATTCCACCTCCTTCTGAGAAGCTCCTTTGCTTCTGCTAGAAATGTCTCCAGGCAGTTCCCCATCTGCTTGTTCCTCCCCGAAACAGGTTGCTGGAAGTTACCGCGGTGCCGGGGAGCAGTTGCAAGCCTGGGCTGGACAGCAGAGCTATACGCAACGTTTCCCAGCGAGAGCAGGCAGACCGTAACTGGGGATTATTTGGTTCCATCTTGCAGGAGAAACAGGTGGTTTTTTACAGCTCAGTTGCACTGTAATATGATGATTTCTGAGAACTGCTATTCTCCTATTGTATTGGAAATAAGGAGTCATGCACGGATCTGCTTATCACCAACCAACTGGCAATAAAGCCAGGGGAAACAGATGGAGAAGTATTTTGTGAAGTTTTGAAAGTATGGAGCTAGGATCTGAAGAGAGGTGTTTCTCTGTTAGTCTTTAATGCAGGATGCAAACTGTCGACAGCATAAACCATCATTCATAGTTGATAACTTGGCCAGGGTGCCTGTTGATCACTGGCAAACCAGCTGTCTAATGAGAGGTGGGAAATGACAGGCCCTGTTATAACCAGGGCAGAAATACTCTGTACCAAGGAAGTGTGGAGGGGCAAAGCTTTTAGGGCATGGCAACAAATCCCACATCTGCTCTGCCCCTGAGAGGGGTCTGGTTGTGTTCCCCAGCACAAGCGAAGAGGGCAGTGCCACTTGCATCTCCCTCTGGCTTCTTCTCGTGTGTATGAGTGAGGTGCAGGCGGACAGTTGCACTTGAACAAAGGGCTTCCCGCAGAGGTGGTGATGCTCACGTCCCTGCCACGGACCGTAGATGAATTGCAACATCTTTCTTTTGCTGTGTGCAAATTGGAGGTTCTGCTTGCTTTTCACAACACAGCCTCAGGTCTAGTAAAAATATATGTAGAATTGCCACTCTTCCTTACCCCAAAACAACCAAGTTATGAAAATAGAAATATTTGGAAGGAGAGGGCCATGGGATAGGTATTTTGACTGTACAATTCACATTTTCCATTTTGTTTTTGTAAAACAATGTGTGTAGCTTTTAGCGCGTGTTGATCCTACCTGAAATCAGTTTGGTCACAGCTCCGCTTCCAGATATGGGACCAGCAGATATAGTGGCGGCTTTTAGCATGCTAAGGACACACACATGCTGTTTTGTACTTTTTCATGTTTTCATTTTCCTATAAACAAGCCTTAGGGATAGTCTCAGGGTAGCCCCCCTCCTCTAGTCTCTTGCAATTTGAAGTGGGGGGGCCCCTTGGGGGGGGGGGGGGGAAATGTTTTGAACAGTGCCATGTTAAATCTGATTTTTCAATTAAATAAGATATAAACAGGGCATATTTAATATCAAAAATCTTTAACATTGATTCTTCATCGGTTTGGGGTTTATCTACTGAGATAGTGTGTATTGTGTAGCAGACTCATCAATATTCGAAGTAAATCAAGTTTAAGGGCCCCTTGGGGGGGGGGGGGGGAAATGTTTTGAACAGTGCCATGTTAAATCTGATTTTTCAATTAAATAAGATATAAACAGGGCATATTTAATATCAAAAATCTTTAACATTGATTCTTCATCGGTTTGGGGTTTATCTACTGAGATAGTGTGTATTGTGTAGCAGACTCATCAATATTCGAAGTAAATCAAGTTTAAGTAGTGGAAGAAGCACTTGCAGATTCAGTTTGGTTTAGGTTGTTTGTCTAAGCAGGTAAGGACTCTCTGCGTTTTCAGTTCCAGGAAGAATGATATATTGTTAAGCTTTAAAGGACTTGTCAGCTCAAGGTTAGGTAAGAGACTGTTTATCATGTTTTATGAGGAACAGAAAGAGTACCCAGGGGATGGGGAAACTGAGCAGGTTACATAGTTCCAGCATAAAAGGTGAGGGAAACACCAGTCTGTCATGATTTAGGAGTGGATGAACTGGTATGGAATAAATTTTCCATCTGTTGCAACTAGCTGAGAGTCTGAATCTTGGGATCAAGCATATTTAACCCTAATGATTCTGGCTGATAGCCAGCAATATATTAGCTCTTCCTAACATGGGAAGGTGTCTTTTGAGAGTGCTGCAGCAGTAAGGTCAGATCACAACTGCTTTTCTTCCCAGGGAGAAGTCCTCCTGCTCTGCAGCCCAGCTCTGAGCCTCTTCTCTCCAGCACCCTGAGTTTTTTAAAATCTCAGGCTAAAAGCCCCTGTACTGTGAAGGATCACAGCAAACTAAACAGAGACTTTGTAGTGGTAATTTGTAGCATCTATGAAATTGAAGTCTGATTCACCACTTACTGATGTCAAGGGTTCTCATCAGTTCGAATAGACCTGGGTCAGCATTTCTCTCACCAAGGATGACTTTTTTTGTGTGTTTTTGGTTTTATTATTATTATATGCCATTAAGCATAGGACATGATAGAAGTTAAAAAAAGGCACCTATGAGGTTTTTTCTTTAGGAGACCAGTAGATTGTCTTTCATAATGAATTCAGTAAGTACTTGGAAATTTCTCCATGCCTCTAGCTCTCACACACTATTTCCTTAAAATATTCATAACTGGGAGATACCTTGAGATAGGCCAATGGCACTCAAAGCCCCTGAGAGTCTCACCTGCTCCTTAGTCTCAAGAAGGCTTAATAGTCCTTTTTTTTCATCTTGATCCCCTTTGGAAAGTTCGAAAGCTACTGAAGTGATTTGTTGCTTTGGATCTGCTCCATGTTTTTTCAGAATAATTTAAAGCAGCAAACAAAGTATGGGTTGAATGGAATGAACTGACTATAATCATGAGACCGAATCTTCCTCAGATGTAAGCAGGCTTTGTCTCCTCTTATGTCTTAGCCGTGGTCTGCTTCAAGACAGCGAACAAAGGCATAGGATTGTAGAATTGTTTAGCTTGGAAAAGACCTTTAAGATCATCAAGTCCAACCGTTAACGTAACGTTGACAAGCCCACCACTAAACACTAAGCACCACATCCACAGTTCTCTTAAATACCTCTAGGGATGGTGACTCAACCGCTTCACTGGGCAGCCTGGTCCAATGCTTGATGACAGTTTTAGTGAAAAAATTTTTGCTAATATCCAATCTAAACCTCCCCTGGTGCAACTTGGGGTCATTTCATCTTGTCCTGTCTTTTCTTACATGGGGCAAGAGTCCAACCTGCACCTCTCTGCACCCTCCTTTGAGGTAGTTGTGGAGAGTGATAAAGTCTCCCCTGAGCCTCCTCTTGTCTGCGCTGAACACCCCCAGCTCCCTCAGCTGCTCCCCACAGCACTTGTGCTCCAGACCCTTCCCCAGCTCCCTTGCCCTTCTCCTGGACACATTCCAGCACATCAGTGTCCTTCTTGCAGTGAGGGGCCCAAAACTGAACACAGGGTTTGGGGCGTGGCCTCACCAGTGCCCAGCACAGGGAGACAAGCCCTGCCCTGGTCCTGCTCCTGCTGCATGCCAGGATGCCGTTGGCTTTCTTGGACAGCTGGGCACACTGCTGGCTCATATCCAGCTGCTGTTGACCAACACCCCCAGGTCCTCTTCTGCCAGAGATTCTCTACCTCTCTTCCTGATGAGGTGGCCTCAGCAAAGTTCATAATCCTTGCCTGTGTGTTCCGCTTTGGGCATGTGAATAGTTTTGCTGAGGTGTAAGCTCCTTGGTGCCTGTGTGTGCTGGTCAGTGACTTGCTGTTTCAGGGCCTGGGTGGTTGAGATGTTCAACATAGAGGCTTGTGGGAAAACCAAAGCTATTTCTTAGCATCCTCTGGGATGAACCGTGCAGGCACCATGCCAGCTCTTTCAAGTCATGGAATGTCTCTTACTCCAGCAGCCTTCAGGGAGGGCAGGATAGGCAGGCATCCCATGGCGTGGGCAAGCCTGTCCTTCTCCATGTGGCGGGGAGAGGTACAAACTGCAGTGCTACTAGGCGTGATGGAAAGAACTGCTGATGTGTAACACATGAACTCTGAGACTGGGATGAATCTTTCTATTTTTCCAAGCTTTTATAAAAAATGCTCACTGAAGTGCATATGAAGGCTCTCACAGACTTCAGTGGGCCTTGGATTGGGCCCTTACTTTCCTTCGTTCTTTTTTTTTTTCAGTCCTGTAATATTTATTCCAAAGAGGTTCAACCAAACCACCATAGTTTAATAGCAACATTTTGTTTCATATGGTCATTTCTACCTAGAGCTCGGTAAAACTGATTACAAGAAACAAAAAGGAAGGGACTTGCTGACTTTTCTATGTATCAGTGCTTTAAAAAAATGAATATTTTCTGCTTCACAAACATGCTGAATGAAATGCATGTCTCATTTATCACTTAAATGGTAATAACAGTGTCCGCTGCAGGCTGGATTCTGACATAGGTGGATTGACAGTGTTCGCTCAGCGGAAGCAATAAACAGATCAATAACAAAATGTTGCCTGGGGGGCTGGAGGTGTGACAAGTCAAGCATGATTTTGGAGTCTTGCTGGGACCCTTATTAAACTCATTTGTACATCAGAAAACAACCGATGCCTCATTGGGTTAAAGGTAGCTGCAAGTGCTGGTCTGAAGAAGGCTTGAATCCTCTCCGTGCCCCAGAGGAACACGGCTGCTCGACAGCAGCCTGATGCTTTTTTGGAAGAACAAGCAGCAGTGAAGTCTAAAATGTAATTAAACTAAAAAGTCAACATTTAGTTTGATTTTGTTTTCTTCCCCTCAACTGTTTATTTGTCAGTGATGGGGTGGACTGAGCCCTTTTCTTACATGAAGGAGAAAGGAAAATCAAATGTTTCCCAGTCTTCTCATCATCCTCTCCCCTTATTCCCTAGCAATTGATGGCAGTGGACCTCCTGGGTGAAGGAAATAGCTTGTTCTTCCTAGATACTTTGCTGGCTGAACTGATAATGAGAGCATGCCTTGCCTTCTCTCCTGCCAAACCTGGGAGCTGTCTAACTGCTTCCTGGAGAGGGTGGTGAGGCAGTGGAACAGGTTGCCCAGAGAAGCTGTGGATGCCCCATCCCTGGAAGTGTTCAAGGCCAGGCTGGATGTGGCTTTGAGCAACCTGGTCTAGTGGAAGGTGTCCCTGCCCATGGCAGGGGGGTTGGAACTAGATGGTCTTTAAGGTCCCTTCCAACCCAAACCATTCTGTGATTTCATTGGAACGAAAAGGTTGCTCTCTTTGGGCAGCAATGACTCAGGTTTTCCACTTTTCCCCCTGTGCTGGTTTCAGTCAGGACAGAGTTGATGTTCTTCCCAGTGGCTGGTACGAGGCTGTTTGGGCTTTGCCCTGAGCAGAGCACTGATACCAGGGCTATTTTCAGTTGGTGCTGGGGAGTGCTTGCACCAAATCATGGACTTTTTCAGCTTTTGATACTGCCCCTGTGTTCCCAGCTCTCTCACTACAAGCACATGGGGAGGGTAGGGGGGTGACGGAGGGGGTGACACAGCTCAGACAGCTGACCCGAATTGACCAAAGGGGTATTTCAATCCATAGCATGTCATGCTCAGTGCATAAGCTGGGGGTGGGATGGGCAGCCATAGCTCGTTTGTTTGGTAGTTAACATGTTGGTGGGTTGGTTGTCTTTCCCAGTCATGCTGTCACTTGTCAGGCTTGCTCGGGCTCTGCTGCAGTCGTGCTCGGGCTCAGGCTCTCTGGCTCTGACTCGTTACCTGTGACCTGTCTTGGTATTGGTGGGTGGATGCTGAGCAATTGTATAATTTGCTTTATTTTCTGTAATTTTCATTATGTATGATTAGTAGTATTGTTAATGTTATTAGTATCACTATAGTATTCATTTATATTCAGTTATTAAGTTGTTCCTATCTCAATCCATGAGCTTCCTTGTCTTTCCCTCCATTCTTCCTCCTCTGCTGGAGGAGGGGGGAGGTGAGCGAGTGGCTGTGTGGTACTTAATTGCTGGCTGGGGTTAAACTGCGACACCCCCCTTAGGGCTGCATCTCAGGCACACTGCTGCAGAGGGGACCATGCCCTGGCTGTGCTTGGGGGCTCTTGCCAAGAGCTGTCCCTAAAAGTCACAAGCAGGTCTTACAAATGTTTTGCTCATCTTTCAGGGTAGGAAAGGAGCATCGTTCATTGAAGGTCAGCCAAGATGGCAGAATTCTAGGCTTGAACACCAGGAGAGTGTTCTGTTTATGTGACTTCTGCGGGCAGGGATGTGGTCACCATCAGGAGAAAGCACCGTGTGTCCGAGGCAGCTCGGGGAGCTGCCGAGGCATTGGGCACAGGGGCTTGTGTGGGCAGGACACGGGCATCTCTTGTGCTTTTTGGATAAAAGTGCCTTGTCCTTCTGGAAACACCCCTTCTGTGTCTGATGCTCACGGTGCTGAAATGAATCACTGGCCTCTCTGAAATGCCTCCCACCAGCAGGTTGATCAGAAAGGGTGATGACTGCCCTTCCACATGCTGCTTTTTGCAACAGTTTAATAAATAAATAAGAGGGACAAGTGGCACTCTAAGAAAAGTATTTGCTAATACCTGATATGAGCTCCTTGTTGTATCTCTAGTTTAGCAGCATTTCATTAAGGATTGTTACACTTACCAAGAGTTGAGGCTCAAAGGGAGTAAGGTGTATAGTATATGTCTTTCAATTAAAGAGCTGATTGTTCCTGTTTCCACCCAAGAAAGCGCAACTCAGAAGTTGAAATGCTCTGGGCAAAGTGGCTTCAATTGCTTATTATTTTGGGAAGTATGGGGTGATAGACATTGATCAGTCAAAAGGAAAGTCAACACAGTTTGAATAGCAGGGCGTGTGTCTCTGAACGCAGCCGGCAGGGACATCTCTGGGATGTGTGCTTTAGCTGAAAGAAGCCTCCGCACTGTGGGAAGCTGTCTCATTTTGTGGGATGCCTCCTGCGCTCTGGCAATGAGAATCCCGTGAGTTCTTGCAAAACAGCACGGTGGTTCTCTGCTGGCTGGAACCACAACACCTCAATTATTGGCTTGCCATCTATAGTGTCTCTGACTCAAGATGGGCTAGGCTGTGCGTAGAAACCCACGGTGCCAGTTGAGGAGTTAGTGACTAAAGCGAAGCCAGAGGGATCTGGCTGCGAATTTTGCAAATGTTGTTTTATTTTTACTGAATCCATTTCAGAGTGCCCACAGATATTCTGTCGCAAAAGGTTACGTTTGCAAAAGCACTTAATTCCATAGGGTTTAGATATTGATTTAAATTGGAGTCACAGAGCATGAACTTGGAAAATATAGGGGAAAAATTAGACTAGGAGTCAGACCTCAAACTAAAATAAATCAAATACAGGGTAACTTGAAGATGACCCAGAAAAGATCACAGCTGTTTTTGGGTTAAATGAAGCAATCCTTTATAAAAGAAAAAGTAAATAGTCATAAAAAACTTTTACACTTAGAGTTTATGTTCAGCGATAACATTGTTCTGTGTAAATAAATAAACGACTTATCCACAGAATTTAACTGGGTGAGATGGAAACTAAAAGGAAGGAAATGATAAGGAGAAACAGAGGCTTCACCCTAGTGGTGAAATCATCAAATTCATCCTAGATACGGTGTAGGAACAGCTCAAAATGGTTTTAGTGACTTATCAAAACAGGTTTAAATTGACACGTATAAGGGGTCCCATTGGTTGTTTTAGAACTTGCCTGCGATTACAGATAATGCCATCCAGAGGGACCTGGA
>NW_010240474.1:77078-138375 GCF_000690775.1 Eurypyga helias | reverse complement strand
AGCGTGTCGACCACGTCACACAGCTAAGTAATAGAATGGACTGGCCATGGAATTCCGCTGTTGCATTTTTCACAAATATATATTAAAATTACTTGTCCTTCCGATATCTTTGATGCTGATCTTTTAAGCAGCTTAAATCACTCACCTTCACAATATCCAGTCTTTCTCGTTCAGTCCTTACACTATCACCTGTGAATGTGTTTATATGCTGCCTCTATTTCAGTCTCATTTATCATTAAAAATCCACCTCCTCAGTATTCAGTTCAGCCAACATGAGTCACACCATATTCGCTGGCAGATATTATTTGGTCTGCTGCAGCAAAATAATGTTTTTGGAAGAATACAGAAGACTCAATTTATAAAGAATTTTTGTGGTATATCTTTGTTGATACAAGATGACTGAGGACTCAGTATAAGAAATCACAGCAGACAATCTGAAAAGACCTCTGCATTTAAAGTACTGATTTTTAGCTATACTGTTACATTTTGATGTCAGAGTCCCAGAAAAAAAGGTAATTTTAAACAAATAAAATAAAAAGAGAATAGAATAAAATCTCTAAGATGCCTTGAATGACATTAAGCTTCAGAACAGCAGTGCAAAAATGTGAACAAGTATATTGTAAAGGAAATTACAATATAAATTGCAATTAATACAATTTATATACAATTAATACAATTACAACTTATTATTAATACAACTAATACAATTACAATAAAATTTTAGCTTGCAAAATTTCTTGCTATCAAGGTAGGCAAAACACTATTTTAATAGAATAGTGAAAAGGGGTCTCTATGGCAGCTTAGATGTAGCCTCAATAGAGGGCTGTTTTTATAGGCAGCTGCTTTGTAAACAACATGCTGAGTCAGCCAGGGAATGTCCAGGCCCTTAAACAATGACATGACAAGATACAGGGTATTAGACAGATACAGGGCAGCCAGGCTGAGGTTTCTGCGTTTCCATGTTGGAGCAAGAATGGAAATCTTCCGTAGAACACCAACGATGTCATTTAAATTTTAAGTGTTTCATCTCAAGAACAACTGAAAGGAAAGACTTCAGCCCTGTTTTTTTGACTTAGGTAACAAAAATTGTCAGATTGTATATATTTATTAAAAATATTTCTCAACAAAGGAGCTAGGGACACTCTGAACATCATGAAAATACAATGTGTATAGTTTTAAATCTGGCCTATTATAAATCCCTTTTTTTTGCATACACATTGATTTTTTCACTAGCTGCTTAGACCTGTAGATACAAGATGGAAAGAGCCTGTTTCAGTGACAAGGAATGTTTAAAAGACTGTTAAAACACTGGCAGGATCCAGTCCTGGAATCAGGTATTGAGCATCTGAGTGAGGCTCTTCGGATTCCTTCATAGGCTGCTTCATACAAAATCAGTATGATGTATGTTTCTAAGAGATGGTGGTCTTATTACATGAATCCTAATAAAAGTGTCTTATTAGGATAGACAAAATGTGTAGAGTAGATCTGAATAATATATTCATTATGAAGTGAGTGCCGTTTTTTAAAAAAATCCTTTCAAAATATTAAGCTTTAGTGACAATGTGCACTGACATTTTGAAGAATAAGTTATTTTTAACCAAGGCCATACTACTTAATGGCTATAATAGCTTTCAGGGTTCCCTTCATTGTATGCGAGTTCATAAATTTGCGAGATAGAGCCAAGAATCTCTGGCTTCTATGCATTACATATATGTGGGTATGAAAAAACTGTGCTGAAACTTTTGAAATTCTTTTGGACTGCCAGAGCTGTAAATTAGAAAAGAATTCAGGAAAGAAAAAAAATGGAAGCCTTAGGCCTCTCAACATAGTGTATGATTTGGCCATTGATCAAAGCAACAGAGGTAAAAGGAGGAGCTGTGAGAATGCTGGTGAGTGGGTTAGGGACTGCTCTTTTTGTTGTGCTCTGACTACTTTTATGTGCTTTTTCTGAACATGCTTACCAATATAACCTCCTGTCTGTAATATTGCTTAGGGATTCGACTGACAAGGTCTGGCTGGAGCACATACAAAGAAACTGAGCTTCAAACCCATAAACATTCATAGTGTAAACTTGCCATGCATCCAAAACAAAATAAAAGCTTGAATGGAGTGTGGGTTAGGCACAAACCAACTATCTGATAGAGGCCCAGAAAATATATATTCATATCAGCTACTGCATGACTCTATTTGGAAGGGAATGGTTGAGAAAATTGCAGCCTATTACCTGTTTGTATAGAAGGAGATTAAATTCCACAATAAATGACATAGTGTATTACTCACCTAAATCTAAACACTGGTTTAGGACTGCTTATAAAAGGAAATTCACACAAAATTACTTACATGATCTATTGAAATCTCGTGAGAGCAGAGAAAGTTGCAGCTATATTACTACTGTATATTCATTAAGTGGAAGGACAGGACTGGCAGCCTAGAGAGAGAGAAATTTGCAATGAATAATTCTTTCAGAATTAAATGTGCAAATTAGAGCAATTAAACCATAAGCCACTCAGACACATTTCAAGGCTAAATGTTAACACCTTGTAGGAATAAGAACAAACCAGCTTCCTGAGAGTGCAATGAGTTTTACTTGGGAGTTTCTCAGTCTGTACATCACATAGGCTACAGCCTGAAGCTGATTGTTCTAACATCGTCTCCTGTGTGACTAGGGAGGAGCCTTTTCTTTATCCACCCCTCTTAAACCTACAGTAGTTCTACATAAGGCTAGATAAATTTAAGAGAGACTAAGACATTAGTCTTAAAGACCTTGCTTAAAGCTAGATATAAAGAGATACAATTTCCTTTTGTTCTTCCTTTCCTCCTCATCCATCCTTATATCGGATTACTCCCACTTACCCTAGATGTTTTTAAAAGTAATTCAGCCAGTCTTTGCTCTGCTTTTCAGTCAGCCTTTGCCATGCTTACCTGTTTTCCAGTCTTCCTTTGACACTCACCTTTTACACTCTCCAGAGTCTGGAGGCACCTCTTTTCCCTTACTGTCTATATAGCCAAAGTCATAAAGTGCAGTAGCAGGTAAGGGGCTCAGTTTCACAACTGCAGTGCTCACATTGCTCGCTGCAATGAAGAGTCTGATCTGTTGTGGAAGAAATTGGAAATAAGAAAACATATATTCCAGCTAATTTATTTTTCAAAAGAAAATGCCAACAGCTGGAAAAGGATGGGGTGCATATTAAAATAGCAAAAAGGGGAAATGAAACACGGTGATGTTCATTCTGATATTTTTCTTTAATGAAGCCATGGTTGCTGCTTAGCATTACTGGCTGAAACTTACACTGAAACACAAGTTATTTAAATAAAAGTCATGATGACCTTAGTCACCTAGAAATTAATTAAAATTTTTAGAAGTACTAGTAGCTATTAATTAGCATGAGTGGAATAATGAACTTTCTGACTTTCTGATTTTTCTGATTTTTTACTTTCTACTTTATGTCTTTTTAGAGGGCAAATAGAGCATAACAATATGGAATAATGAATATTAATTTCTTTACACTTTCATAGATTACTTCATTACTCTTTGCTAGAAAAGAATGTACTGTGCTCTGTTCTGGCCCAGGAAAATAAGACTGCCAATGATTTTCTGTTTCATCCTTGCTACTGCTTACCTGAGCAATATGTAGCAAAATAAAAACCACACAACAACCAAACAACTTCTACATTTACAAATAGGAAATTGCCAGGTAAATTTTAAGTTGAAGAGCTAAGGTAAGAGGTGACTTCAAAAGACTCACAATTTTTAAAAGGCTTTTCCTGCAGAAGTCTTCCTGCCTCCTGTTGTTCTGCACACTTCACTGCCAGTATAAATAGCAAAGGTAGGTAGAAAGGTCAGTCAGTATGCTGGGGAAGTATCATGGATCTTTTGTTCTACATTTCTGTATTGCTTGATGAATTACAGGTGCTACAGCAAAGAACAGGAGCCATTAAAACACTATGGTGCATTCTAGGGCATCATTTTCATAAACTTTTTGAGTCAGATTAATAAAAGGACTAAGAGAACAGCCTATATGTCCTATGGGAATACTGTGACTTCAGTGGCCTTTGGTAAAATAACACAAAGAGGTGGTTTTGATTAGAACACATGAGATGGAGATTTTTCTTCTCAAGTCACATCTGTGAGTCTGGAGATCTCATCCTCCACTGAGTTCAATAGAATGACTCTCATCTACATCAGTGAGTTTTGACTCTATATTCCTTGCAGACCTGATTTCATTATTGTGAGCTCATATTTTTCAATATTCCCATTTTTTCTGCCTTTTTCCCATACAGCTTCCTACTTGTGAAATTGTATGTGCCATCACTTCCCTGGTTCTACTAGAAAGCCCTCTCTAGATACATCCTGATATCATGTTTGCTTTTTTTATACCCCATCACATTTATGACTGTTGATTATCTTGTGATAAACTCATGTAACTTGATATTTTTCTGTTTGCTCTTTCCAACTAATGAGCTTCTCCCACTTTCGTAAAAAAAAAATTACTCTTAAATTTATGGCATTGCATGTAGCATTGTTACATTTCATTTCATTTCTATTATTTTTGCCTATCATGTTTGCTTTTTTTATACCCCATCACATTTATGACTGTTGATTATCTTGTGATAAACTCATGTAACTTGATATTTTTCTGTTTGCTCTTTCCAACTAATGAGCTTCTCCCACTTTCGTAAAAAAAAAATTACTCTTAAATTTATGGCATTGCATGTAGCATTGTTACATTTCATTTCATTTCTATTATTTTTGCCCTTTTTTTGCAGGATACTCTGATGTTCATCTATATTCCTGGTGTCTTCCACCTTGTCTCACCAGACAATTTTATTCTCTTATTTCTAGTGGGACCAGAGCCATTAATGAAAACAGTAAATGTGCTGGGTCACTAAAGGATTCTGTATCACCAGGATGCTCTAGATGAGCTCTTACTTCTTGACAGTCTTGATTTTTCTCCTACTATGCTGTCAGCCTTAATTCCTTGAGAAATAATGACAGCTACTTCCTCCAGTCTGACAGCTGCATTTTCTCTTTTGAATGCAACTGGCCAGAAGGTACCAGAGTCCTGGTTGGGGAGCTTTACCAGAACTAGATATAACAGAGACAAAACAGTCTGCTCTGGCTCTCACAAGTTCTGCATTTTTAATTCAAGTAAAAGAAAGTTTGTTACTAGCATACCTGTTTATTTGCCATCCCTTACATTTGATGCTAAATGATGCAAGCCTCTTTTTCTTTCTGACAGTCACAAGCACTGGCTTCATATAAAGATTGACCTTTACTTCATTACTGACGATAAGCAAGCTCTGAATGTGTATTTGCTTAGCTCACAGATACCCACAGGGACTTCATACAAAAATAGGCCTTGGCTTTGGAAATTGCACAGGAAGAAATGAAAAGCCTAATTCAAGGTCTTTTGATTTCACTTGCTAATCTCCAGTGGGAGGAACCCCTCTCATCTCTTGGAGATAGAGAACCAAAGACAATTCTTCACTTTGTATATGAGAAGGTCATAAAAGCTGATTAACCCACCCTGAAAGCCCTAAAATATTTTTTGGGGAAAAAAAAAGGTGTGAGACTTAACAAAGCACTTGCAAACAGAAAATATATTTTGAAATATGTCAGTTTTGATAAAATTAATTCCTGTTTGAAGAAAAGAATAAATATTCTTGAAATGTTCTGGATTTTATCATTCCAGAATGAAATACAGTGATCTTTCCACTTTGAAAGAGCTTTTAATTTTTTTTTTTCTTTAACATGTATAGTGTAAGATAATGGCTACTTATTTCAGCTAGGCTTACAGCCTATCTCAGTTTAGGAAGAACTGATTTATGACAGACAGATTTCCCTGACAGATCTTGTTTATCTATAGATGCATAACAAATCTCTCTTTCTTCTGTACAGGAGGAACTGTTGAAGTAGAGTTTTTTCTTTTTTCTGTGCACACCAGCAAATGCCTTTTGGTCACCATTCCACACAAAAGCCATTTCCTGAAGTGCTTCTGAGGTCTGGACATCAAGGCTGGCTCAGGCAGTCACATGAGCCTAGGACTGGAGGTAGTTCTCGTTTCTGCTGAGATTTGGAGGCTGTGGTCTCCCACTGGCTATCCCATCTGCTGTCCAAAGAAGAACTATTCAGAACTCCTGCTATAGCTGTATCCATAAGCACTCCTAGCCTGCTTCCACAAGAAGTGTTTGTTGGGGAGTGGCAGTAAAGGCAGAAAGGTCTGAATTCATCACAAAACTGAAGCGGGTTTAGCATGCACCTTTCCCTCTTGTAATGCAGTCCAGTCTCTGTTACTAAACAATTGATAAGATCATATACACAACTTCATCTGCTCTTTATTATGAAACTTCAGAGCTCTTTGTCAAATGCACAAAGTCACTGCCTAATGCCACTGTGAACCGTGAAATTGTGTACACTCACACTTGGAGGAATTAAAATAAAGAATTGATATGCCACAACTTTCCACGCAGACAGTAGAAAATAGACTGTTAACAGAAAGGACAAGCTGGAGATGATAAAGTTAGTCAAAAGTCAAAAGTAGTTTAGATGGGATGGAAGTTTAGGGGCATCAGAATACCGGCATTCATGAAAGACAAACGCTTTTTTCTTAGGCTGGTTACTGCCATAAGGAGACACTTAATAAGAATTCACTATCACACTGAATTCAGTGCTGGTCTGGTTTACTACCATGCTAGGAACATATATCTTTTTGCTTACTCTAAATTTAAACAGGTATTTTATCTTAGTTAAGTTTAAATGATCCAAATTATTTAACAGAGAGATTAAGAT
The DNA here is from genome assembly GCF_000690775.1 of Eurypyga helias. Classification (NCBI taxonomy): domain Eukaryota; kingdom Metazoa; phylum Chordata; class Aves; order Eurypygiformes; family Eurypygidae; genus Eurypyga; species Eurypyga helias. The sequence continues at coordinate 131,585 of NW_010240474.1, read as the reverse complement.
CTGGGACACTAGCAGTTTTATCACAAAGGGAAATTAAGGACTTGTAGTGTTTTAAGTTTGATTTCATTTTCTTTGAGGTCAAAACCTGTATCTAAAAATAAGCTTTTGTTGAAGCACAGTTTTGGAGTGAGGCATGAACGCCTTGTTGGCTTTCTATAGCCTACAGTGTGTAAGAAGTCGGATTAGATAGTCAAAAAGGTCTCTCTTAAACTGTAAACTGTCAGAATTGCTCTACAGTGCCACCTAATGACACAGAGAGGTTCACATGGGATTTCTCAAGACCATCATAGGATGGTCTGCAATATACAATCTGTAATTTATGGATTCCACAATTACCTTTAAAATGTGTTTGTCCTCTAAAACGTATGAAACCAAGTCCTTTTTATTCAAATAGTATTCAGAAATACAAGGAAAACATATATGCAAGAGAAAACCTTAGGTATCTACTATGTGCATGCTAAACCAGCTATTAGTACTTTACCATGCTGTTGCATACCTGTAAAGGTATTTAAGTTCTTTGGCAGCACGGAAAACAGAAAATCTTTTTAAAGACATAGATCATATTTAAGCATATGGAAAGGAAGACTTGTAATAAAATACTAGTAAGAATACTCTGTCTGCAGGGAAAAAAGAGAGATGTTTTGTAACACTTCTCTGGGATGCTGAAATTCAGAGCTATATTCAGAGACAGATGCTTTCCATTAACTGTCAGCCCTGGGGATTGCCTTGGTTAACCTTGCTGGGAAATGTGTCACAGTGCCTAAGAGATTGCTTTCAGGCCACAGCAGACAACCAGGGTAATTTTCAGACGGTGTGGTACATCATCAGCCGTCACTCCTACCATCACCTAAGGAAAATGAATGACTTAAAAATGTTTTGGAGTTAATTTGGTTATTTGTCATGTTTCCTTATGGTTCTATAGATTTCTTAACCACAAGGGAGTATTTTTGTCACCGAATTGGCCTTCCTGCATAGTGTATGGCGTACTGGAATTGGTGCTGAAATGTGAGTGCAGCCCTTAGAGAAAAGTCTAGGAGTGGATTCAAGCTTTCTGTTGTGTCCAGCTGTCTGAAACTGTTTCTGCCCACGAAGACCATGTCTAAAGAGCAGCTGCTGTGATTGCTTGTGCATTGGCTGGCTCTTGACAATATAGTATCATATTTTTCATTTTCTGATTTGTGTGTGCTTCTTGACATGGCCTCCTTGCACAGTCAGGGCCGTGGACCAGTGTTCTTGCTGGACTCAGGAGGGTGACAAACATTTCAGAGATCCCTGAACTACTTTCTAGAAAACAAGTGTATCTACATGGTGCAGCAGAGCATCCAACAGAGCCATCAGCATCTGCCCTAAGGTCAGAATTGCCACGTTACCGTGTAGCTCTGTAGTGGGGCCACTTCCAGAGCAGCTTATTCAGTAGCAGTTGGTCTAGTTCCAGCATGACCTGGGGGATCCCTGTGTTTCAATCTGTGCAGACAGTGATGTACTTATGATAGCATTTTGTTGGCATAATTAGATGCCACCTTGAAAACCTTTGAGAGCAAAATATTCTCTGCCAGTTAGTCATCTGATTAAATGGAATTGTTATACAATCAAGTTATGAGCACTTAGAGGATAATAAGGTGGTAAATCAAGAGCTTAAATGTGTTTGTCAAAAAGAAACACTGTCAAACCAGTTTCTTTCTTTACAGGATAAATAGCTTGTCAGGAAAGGTGGCAGTAAGATATTATACATTTGGACCTAAGAAGAGGTTCTGGCAATGCAGTAAAGGGGTCTGAATTGAACAGTTATAAAACAGGCAAACAGAGAGCAGTTTGTAGCAGAGGTTGATGTCAAAAGGGAAGAGTCTCTCATGTGAGTCTCCACAAAGTTCCAAACTGGAGTCACAACTGGTTGATATTTTCACCAGCAACTTGGATAATGGAATGCACAGTATGATGTTTATAAAGGTTTTGAGCTGACACTAAGCCGTGAAAAGGGCTTAGAGAACAGGCTCAAAAGTCTCATGATGAGATGTGGCTCAAAAGCAGCTAGATTAAATTCAATAAAGATGTATGTGAAGTACAGCACTGAGAAAAGAAATGCACGGATCTATGCTGGTCCTCTGAAATCAGGAAAATTCTGCCCAAGTAACCTGCTCAGATGGCTAAGTGCTGGCCAGTGTTAGAAGAGGCTGATGTCTGAATTACTGGACACACACATGTGTACAACATTTGGTATATCTCCAGATGAAGGAAGCAACAATAAAACACTCATTTTCTGTGAGGAATGAGGTCATAGCCTGTGTTTAGGCATCCTTCCAATATTTTGTTAGTTCAGTTAGTTTAGTTAGTTCTCACAGAATCTGTGTGAGAATCTCAGTCAAATGTCTCATCTGGTGCTAATTTCTTTTTGCTATAGTTATGGGAATGACAATTCTTACTCACTTTATTAGTCTGATAATTGCTTCAAAGAAAAAAAAAGTAAAAGAATTTTTAAAAAAGTAATTATCCACAGCCCTCTTTCCAGTGATTTTATCTATTGCTGTTCCTTCAGTTCAAGGTCTCGAGGAAAGTGATTATGTAAATGTCAAAATTTGTTACTCAACAGATTTGATCATTAGTAAGTTCAAAGTGGCTTCCTTCTTAGTCACTTCTTACAATGGTGAATGAGACAAACTTGTTATTTCTTACACATCAACAGAGATGTTTCCCAAGTGCTAAGCATTTCCATAGTCATGATACCTACTGGGAGCATTAGGATTACACACGTTCAACCATGTATAAGTAGAATCAAAGGTTTTTAGTGTGTAATTTAATGTCACCTTCTTTAGGGGATCACCATGTTGGTGCTTGTGGCTGAACTAGAAAAGAGATGAGGATTTGATTCACCTGACCTAATTTGGATATGCACTCTAGGATGAGGAGCACTGTACACTGAGACCAGTTTGGTCTGTGTTGCCTTTAAGGGGATTCCAAGGGGGCTAGTTTGGATGTAGATACTTGAGGTTAGGTGGAGATGAATCCTACCCATGCAGACCTGGGTGTTCTGTAAAAGAATCAGAACTCAACTGGAAGTTCTGATTAGTTCCAGGACAAAACGGTAGAATATTTTGTCATATATGGAGCAAGTTTTTAATGAAAATAATTTTGAATCATTAAATATAGTTCCTACACATAAACTTACAAGCCAACACATACTTATCACTATAAAAACACTATCAAGAGGGCAATGCATCAGTTTGGTAAGCAATATCTAAATAGGTATTTCCATACATGCTGTGCTGGCTAGAATTGCTAGGAAGCTCCAGTCTTTTGCAGTAACATGCAATATATAACTGTAGTGCAATTTCAAAATTTTAACACTTGCTACAGTTCTGTCACAGCTATTTGAAATAGTAATGCTCTGAGGGAGTTAAAGCTTAGCATAACAAATCATTATATATGACAGATCTGTTTGTTGTCAAGCTTTCCCTTTTGAACAGTGAGTGCTCTTTTCTAGGTCTCTATTAAGATAATGGTGACTGTACTGGAAATAGTTCCCAGTAGTCTCAGACATTTGGTTAAATGTACTGATGACCTGTTGGAATGAAATTGAATGAAAGGAGTAAATAGCTGGGAATTAAAAGATAAAGGTGTAGAAGTCAACATGGCAGAAGGGAGAACATTTCTGCACTCAGATAATTATTGTGTTGTCCATAGAAGTAGCCCTCTCCTAAAATCTCTATCAAATGCCAGAAATTGCATCCCCATTGTAATTGATGACTGTTGCTGCATTGGTGAAAAGTGAACAGTCTTTCTAAGGTTTATTATAGCCAAAATATCATAAATCATCACCTTGATTTATAAACACTCAAACTTTAAAAAGCTGATAATATTAATAAACCTTAAGACTGAGTGGATATGAGAGTTCGCAAAGATTCATTGTTCACTGAATGCAAAGTGATGGGAAGTAAATATTTAATTTGATTTCACAGGAACTTTAAACCACAGTATTTTTTTAGGACTTTTGGGATTCAGTGATCCTGCTAAGGAAACCCACCATATATTACATTAACCAGTTCCATTTCATATAGTAAGCTGCTACCTAGTATGTTAATTTTCGTTTTGACGTAGCCAAATTCCTTTGGTGCTATAGGCTAAATAATAGTTTTGCTGATTGACTAAAAGGTGGTGTAAGTGTTTTCCATTGTTTTGTCTCACCTTCCCCTCCTTCCTTGCTTGCTTCTGAATAGATAATTCCTATAAAACCCCTTTATTCCCTCAGTCCTCATTTTTCTTTGAACAGCAGCCAGTCAGCATGAAGATTGACACTGTTTCATGAAATTGTCAGTGATTATTAATTTGTAGATGATTTGTAAGACAAGTGGAAAGGCCAGATAAGCTTCGTTTTCTTTGGCACATTGTGTTTTTTCACTGGCATATAAATGCTGTTAATCACCGCTTAAAACTCTTCATGTTTTTTCATTCATCTGTAACTACCATTTTAAAAATTAGATGCTATATCAGTAAGATGCAATAAGAGGTTATTGCAACCTTTTTGGTGCATTAGAGCACCTAAACTCAGGGAGACAGAAGTCTAATGGACTTGTGTAATTTTGTACATTAAAAGGTTCAAGGGCAAGTTCTTTCAGGAACTTCTCTGGAAGATCGTATCTCTGAAAGGAATAAAAATCTTGTGCTTCAACCAAGCCATCCAACATCATTACTATAAATACAGTGCTAGGGAGTGGCATCTAATTAAAACAAGTAGTCCCACTAAATTTTGTTCATTTTGGAAACTCTATTGCGGCAGCTCAGTTTCCTAATTCAAGTTAAATTACTTTAATTAATTGATTTAATATTGGAAACAGTCAAAATGAGTGCTGAATCCTTTGAGATTTATGCCAGTTTACTTCATGAACTTTGGTTATTCAAAGCTCATTAAGCTCATACTTTAGTTATTTGTAATTGCCTTTTCCATGTCCTGGAAGCTATGGAAAAGTTCACTGTAATTACATTGGGCTCAAAAGAGAAGAATAGAAGGATAAGATGAAACTACCTTTGTCCTGGAAATGGGACTGACTTCTCAGTAGATGGAAGCTGTATTTTTGCCTGTAACCATTTGATGTAGGACTGGCTATTCCCCCACTCCCTCCTGGGGTCTGATCAACTTCATTACCAGCACCATGAAATAAATGTACTGAAACAAATTGCAAAGAGACATTTTTAATGGGAAAGCAAGAGGTCTAAAATAACAGCAATAAGATCATCATTGTTACATACTTACTAATCGGACTTCACAAAGTAAAAATAATTAAAATTATCTTTCTTGGCATCCTACCATTTTTGTTTCCTTTGGGAAAAGACAGGATGCAATATCAAGGCTCAAATGTATCTGCAATATTTTGTCTTCACCCAGAAGGTATAAAAAGTTCATTACATGTTCAGAAATATAGGAAATAGATTAGCTAAAAAAAAAATTGGGCACATCTTCACATATAGTAAATGGCTCTGGACACTGCACTCTTTGTAAAGTTCAAAAAGAGTGAAAAAAAAAGAAAGTAGAATTTCTCCAGCTACAAAGGGGACAGGGAGTGTCGACATCATTAATTCTGTCCACACAGTTTGAGACTGGGAGGAAGCCACCATCTCCAGGAAATATACTTCTTTCTGTTGCTTTCCTGTCAGAAGCAGAAACAGGAAAGGTCTCTCAAGAAGTATATTTCCTGGAGATTTTCCCTCAGCATAGAGGAAAGAATGCAGTCTGACAAATTGGTTTTGGACTGTGAGTTGTCAGGCTTTTTCAGCCTAACTTCATAAGTCTGTTTCATATCCTACCTCCTCTCTAATTTCAGACTGGTGAACAGGTTGTTGATTTGCATGTTTAAAGTTTATTCTCCACATAGCCACGTGCTTATAGTATACATACAGAAAATGGTACCTTACCACAGCAACACATGGTCATGGCTATCCCTGCAGAACTTCAGCTCTATCGTGAAAGCCACTTGCATTACATAGTTTACAGCAGATAAGCCAGTTTCCTAGGTTTCCTATCACAGATCAGAAGTTGTGATCCATATTGTGATGTATAGTGGCTGATACGATTACAGGGATGTCATAAATTTTCTGCACGTTCAGACACTGTCTTGACTTCACCCTCACAACAGGAGGCTGTGACCACCACAATGGAGCAAACCCCTAGAGTAACATGTCTCACCAGCAACAACCTCATAAACAACACACAGAAGAAACAGGCAAAAGCGTGGCTGAAAGAGACTTTGCACAGACCTTAGATCACAAAGGAAAAACTATAGGAAAAAGACACAGAGTTTGAACTGTTTGTGTAACTCACTTCACTTTAAAACTTATTGTCAAAAATTAAAATACTGCTAGTCTTAGTTATAAGACCAATTGATGTCTGCATTATCCCTGTCTGCACGTAATGTTGGGAATCTAGGAAAAACAAGTAGATTTAAAACTAATAGTTTGTTTTCCCAGTTTTGGACTTTCCTTTTGGCTGACTGAGCTCAGACAATTTCAGGGAGATAGGAATCATTGGACCAGAGACCTGAATAATGTCCAAAAAAGCACAGGTGGTTGTAAAGCTGCAGTAAGAAAGTATGTCAGAAATCAAGTGACTTCTGCAGTGTGGAAAGCATAACAAAGACTGGCTAATGGCCCCTGATGCTTATTGCCGTCTGCTGAAAGAAATGAATGACACCACAACCCTTCCATTTGTTGGGTTGCCAAGCACATCATCAGGAACATAAAAGTATGCACATGCATAGGCATTTCCAATGTAGCGTGGGCAGCACATACCAAAATTTACTGACAGCAGGTATTATTCCTATGCTACTGCAGCTTCAGAGTCTAGCTAAATACTTTATTACCTGGCTAATGGGGGAAAACCTTATCTGCTGTGATACTTTACTATGAACTTGACAAGAACTCCTGATTCACCTGGCCACAACAAAAACAAAATCCTTGACTTATAGTGAAAAATTCAAGCCTGATCTTCTCCAGGACACCATCTATCTGTGTTACCTCCCAGTATGCAATGATTTCTGAATTTTGAAGTTTGATCTTCAAGTGATTGTGATATTTAGTCATAAAGCAAATTTTGTCCAAAAAGACAGAAAAAGGGAGAAAGGTTAACACAGACAAGTGATAATAAGAAACGTAGCAAATGAGGTCTACAGCCAAAAACCACCCCTAACTTTTCTATAGGTAATAATTGGGCCTCAAATTAATCTCTTAGTAACAAATTGAAAAATAAGGACAGTGGATAAATGTAGATCATGAGGATTTAATAAACTGATCAGAAAGGTTTTTTTCCAGTAGAATGATGGTGCAGTTGCACGTTTATGTAGTTGTAATCCCAGATGTTTCCATGGCATTTGTCCCATTCCTATATGCTCCTTCTCAAATTCCAGGCATGATAAAATCCTCACAGAAACACATATTTAATGGCTTTCTCTGAGAACCACATTCTTTTCTTCTGTATCTCAGTAGAAGAATAAGAATGATTTAACTACATTTCCATATAATGCATCAAACAAAAAATAATACTGATTTAGTCCTGTTCTGCTGTACAGTCAGTATAAATTCCAGGCAAAGATGACATACAAACGTCTAGGGCATAAAAATCTGGAACTAATAGAAACTTGAAAGCATAGTGGAGACTTGGATCCATCTTTTTATGATTTTTCTTCCCACAATTGAGCAAAAATTTGATATTTCCACATGAGATGAAAAATAATTCCTTTAGCATCACATGTTGCCTTTCATAGGGCCAGTCATTTCTGAGTTATGCAAGACTATAAAACATGCATTTATTAGCTTTTTGCTAATGCTGGCATATAACATGGGACAAACTTAAACTTCATGGGTGTTTCAACATGTTTAAAGGCATTAAGTTTGGAAACAAGGTAATAAAAGCCATTTCAGATGTACATCCTGAACCAAATCTCTGCGGAAGATCTCTGGTCCTCATACTACTTCAAGAGCAGCTCCCAGCCCATTCTGCAGAAAAATCCCAAAGACAAGCCCAAACAAGAACCTGTTTTAATAGTCACAGTCACCAAATGTGATTTAGACATATGCAATTAGGAAAAGCTGCAGTGAAATGGTCATGATAACCATAAATATGGAGTAGCCACCATGTATCAGTTGCCTACCAAGGCCTGGAGTTATCAAAGAGATGAAATGAGATTCTCACTTGAATTGCCCTAGGCTCATGTTGTTATTGCATATGGCAATATTAAAGCAAATACCCTTCTACAGTGATCACTATTTCTCGTCACTGACAGACAAAGACAACCCAGTGTGACTAGTCTCCTAAAACAAATAATAATTATACAAAGGTAGAAAGAATCAACTGGGGCAAATCTCTCTCTTCTCTCTTTGGGTTTTTTTTTTTTTTTTGGCAATTTGTTAGGCGTTAAAGAAGAGATTTAACAGTAAAAAAATGGAGTGTGCACAAATTATTTTGGAAGAGCTCTTCCGTACATAAAAGACAACACAGAAAAACACCTCTTTTTTATGTGGTAAAACTTGAATACAAGACAATGAAGTTCAGAATCTTTAGCAAAATGAATGTGGAAGTGGTTTAGGGAGGAGATTATTTACTCAGTTTCTAAGAGATGGCAGGCCAGATGGGACTGAGTCTCCAAGAGAGGAATTGAAAACAGGAGACCACCAGAGGAAGTCAAAGAGGTAGTCATGTAGTTCAAGCAATCAGTTTGATTTTGCAGCAACAATTTGAAAGGTTTTACATGAAAAAGAGTTGTTTTATACCAAAGCCAAAAAGAAGAATGTGGGCCTGCAAAATTCAATATATAGCTGCTTGGCCAAAAAGTGCTGGCATTACGTTTTGAATAAGGAAAAAGACCTTTTGGATAGAACTACAGTTCTGAAAGATCTCTAAATGCTTTTACATGGAAAACAAAATAAGAAATGATCTGTAAGAAGTGGATAGACAGCTAGACAGGTACTAGACAGCCTGACAGGTCTCAGTTATAATCTTTTATTCAGACAAGCCTTTGTTATCTCTGTCCCAAGATAAAAGCCGCAGCAGTTTCCAAGGGAGGACCAGGTACAGCAATAAAGATAGCAACTTCTTAAGTCTCCATAAGCCCTGGAGCTAAGCTGAGGATAGCTTCCACAAAAGGTGTGCAAGCAGTTTCTGTAGTTGCAGAAGATGCTGCTGCCTTTTTTTTAAGTTCCACTCAAAACATTTTGATTCAGGTCTTATGGAATTTCCAACACTGCTGATGGCAGGGGTCAGGGGAAGGACCTAACCCTTATAAAATAAATCCAAAAGAAATATTTGCACAAGCACTCTACGAGATGAGGCAATTGATCTCTAGACAAGTCTATTTAACAAGTAGGCAGCTTTTACTGAGAGGTATCAGCCACATTCATTCAATGAGCATTTCAAATGAAGAAGCTGAAGAAACTGTCAGATGCTATGCAAAAACTGTAAATAAGAGCGAGTTCAGGAGCTATACCAATGAGAAATAAAGAGGTACTGTGAGTGTGTAAACATAGAAAGCAATATTGTCCTTCTGAACTTGCAGGCAATGTGACAGGTTGTGTTCAAAATATCAGCCCCTATGTTGAAAACACTCTCATTTTGAGGAATGCTGCAAAGAGGATCAATGATACTGACAGGAAATCTATTTATTTACCTATGCTTCTCAACATCTGTGATTGAATACACTGCTTTACCATGTGTATAACTATTTATGGTGACTGTTTAAGGTCTCATTTTGGTGGCATTTTGTTTTCCTGAAACTGAAGTGATAGCGTAGTAAATGAAGCTGAACATATTGCTGCAAATAAATATCAGGGGACACAACTCCATGCTACAACCTACTTGTCTGTTTATAACTGATTACCAAAAGAGATTAATATAATGCAGCTTGACAACCTCCTTGTTATGTCTTAGTGGTACATTGGTTTATTACTAAATTTATTCCATACAGTCAAACTACATTAGTTAGCATTTACTGATCTTAAAACTATAATATTTTAGTAAACAATATCTTGCTTAAATCTATTTTGAAACACATGCTTTGTGACTTTACCTGTCGTTCTTGGTTATAAAAATGTAGGGTTCTGAAACTGTTGCACTTAGCAAGAAAAATCTTGGGAAGGATTGAGAGAATCATAACAGTCCCGTTCTTCCCAAGTAGTACTAAAATGGAAAAAGGCTGACAAGTTTCTTTTCAAAATGTCCTGAAACTGAGGAAATAATATGAGAAAGGAAACTGGATGTAGTTGTTATATTCTGGAAAACACAGGGTCCTGAATATAATGTTTGACTCACTTCCTATGCACCAATGTTTCCTATGCTTATAAGTCTGTTTTAATAAGTCAATAATTAATGATTAGATAGTAAAGGCTTTAATAATGCAAAAATACAGGAAGAATCATCGCATTTTTTATTCAACGTGAAAAAGCAGCTTGAATCATAGAAATGACCTCTGGAGTTCTATAAGCCAACTTCTCGCTTGAAGAGACACCGCTGAACACTAGATGAAGTCAGCTCTGGCTTTCTGTACTTATTGCTAATAAGCTTTGTTTTGTCCCCTTAAATTTTTTACAACAACCTAGCAGAAAATATCACCATGGCAAAGATCAGATCAACTAAAGCTCTGCAAGACACAACAGACATGAACCGCATGGGAATGGATTTTCTGAATGTAAAAGATATTAATACAGTGTTTTAATACATAATGCACCATCATAATTTATCTTCTTTCTTCCACTGATGTGGATCAAGTTTAACCACACTATATAATTGATATCATTAAAGTTAGCATTATTCAAACTATATCTTATTATATTCTTGTTTGAAGATCACATATTCCAAGGTAGAAGCTTTTCTGGCCAAACTTTTGAGATCTGTGATGGAGAGTACCAACATTTGCTCAGTTAGCATTACCCAGTCTCTCATATTCTTATGTCTTAGTGGAGCTAGAAATACTGGCTTCAGTATTCAAAGCAGTATAACCTTGTTTTTGTGGAAGAATGTCTGAGTTCTTTTCCCTGAAAGAGCTTTCTGGTCCTGCCATGAATGTATTTTAAATTAGATCATATACCTGTGGCCTGTACTCAGCATAGACACGTGTCTTCACATCCTGGCATCTTATGTCAAGATAAGATCTCTTGCCTCACCCACTTCTGTTTGAAAATTTACATGCAAAGACATATTTCTTCCAAAATAGAACATCTTAGCATCCCCACTGTATCCCTGTGGCTTAGTGTCTTTTTAAACAAAGATTTGATACAACATTATTTTGAATGGAGGGTGTGAAGTCACAATATACTGACTGAATCATACTGAATCCTACTTTTGCTACGTGAGAGGATGTTAATTTCAGCTTCCCTAACCTCAGTGAATTCATGCGTGTGTACTCCAAAACCAAAACCCCTGAACAAATCACTAAGATTTTTTTTCATTTATATCCAAGGCAGAGATGTAGAGCCATTACCATAGTTTTCTAACACAATATATTAAATCACTAAAATGCAAAGTAGTAAAATGAAGGATGACACAACCATGAGATAAAAAACTTCCTAGCTATAATGTAAAGAGAACTGTTGGCTTCAAAAAGCATATGAAATCAATTCTATAAGACTGAAACAAACATTTTCATTTAAGTGAATTGAGGAAACTAATATGGTCTCACTTCAGCACCATAAGGAAAAGAGGTAATTCTCTTTTCCTCCACACGCTAGTATGATGTTCACCCCCTCCCACAATAGCTTGTATTTCTGATGATTTTTAATAGGTATTAAGTGCCAAATATTGCTTAAGTTCTGTCATATTTTAGAAGATCTGACACCTTCACAGTAATTTTATCCCTCTCTGCTCAGGTCAGAAGAAGGAAGCTCAGAACAGGATATGTGCCTGCTGCTTATCAAAGACCTGATGGGGTTTTTTTAGCATGGTAAAGCAAAACTACCAACTAGTTAGCAATGCTATTTCCAGAAGTACCTTTGAGGTTACGCTTCTGAAGACTGATTATGCCTGAGTATGCTTATGGTGGAAAAAATTAATGAAGTATGCAAATAGCGGATGAGCTTTAATTAAAACCCAAAAAAAGGAAAAGTAAAATTTTAATCAGTGTTCTCATGGCATGGTAGCAAACAAAACTGATAATGTGAACTGTGAAGCAGTTGCTAAAAATCCTTAAAATTAAATGCTTTCCCAATTCTTTTTCAGTTAGAAAGTAAATTAACATATTTTGGTCTGTTTGGAGTTTTATATCAACATTATTCTTCTTTTTTCACTGGCACAGAATGTGAAAAAACAGAATATAAGATGCACTCACAGACAAAACAACCAACCAAACAAAACCCCACCAAAACCCAAACAAATACAAAAAGCCGTGAAGGAGAAGAAAGATTTTTTAACCTAATTTTTCTTAAAAATTATTTTTTCATAGAAATGCATTTCAATGACATGCTTTTTGTTTTCTTTCAAGACAATGCATTTTTCTCCGTAAATAAAAGACATTCTAGGTCCATTGTTGTCCAAATACTTCATGGGTTTTGCAGGCATATCTTGGCCTTGTAGGACATCTGGTAATTTTGAAAGTTTACCTTTTATACCCAGTGATACCAATGATGATTTAAAGTGTAGATTAGGGGAGGCACTGAAGAATAACTGCATGCTGCATGACTGCATAGGCAAGGCTGTAACACGCAAGCTGGAGGGGTTGATTTTCCCATTTGTTCAGCACAGATGAGACCACATCTGGAGTGTTGTATCCAGCTTTGGGCTCCCCAGTATGAGAGAGATGTGGACATATTTTAGCAAATCTAAGGGAGGGCCACTGAGATTATTAGCTGGAGCATATGACATTTGAGAAGGGGCTGAGAGAAAGAGTTTCCTTCAACCGTAAAAGGAGTAGACAACAAGAGGACCTTATTGGCATCTTTAACTACCTACTGGGAGATGATAGAGAAGCTGAAGCCGGACTTCCCTGGCAAGTGCCCAGAAGGAAAATAAGGGACAACAGTCACCAGCGTTATGTGTGTCACTGTGCTGAAGCTTGGATATGAAGAGTCTCAAAAGAGAAACTCTAAGACTTTTCATAAAGGCTGCTGCACAAAAAGCAGAGTTGATCTGGAAGAGGTACATAGGAAATCTGCATTGTTTAACCTCAGTTAGTCTTTTTGGGTCTCAGGAATCACAAATAGGATACTAGAAGTTTTTTTCTTTTTAAACATTGCAGGTTTCCCCTTTTCCAAGTTTTTATCATGCCAGGGGATTCTAACAATTTTGCATCAGTGGATGGCTGTTAACCCTCCAAATTTTCTCACTAACCTCTATGAACTATTTTCAGCCCTTTTGACTGAAGTCACTAAAATGCAATGATGATTTTACAGTTCGCTATTTTCCTTCACTGTGGTCTACCAGCAAACCATGAACAAGAATATGCAAATCTCTAACTACACAGTACTTAGGCAATAGGACTCTACTCAGTCCCAGTTTCTCAAATTGTTTAAATAGTAAGAAAAAAAAAATCCATACCTATTTATTGAAACCAAAATGCAAATTTGCTTTTGCAGTTAGAACTCTTTGTTCTGGTTTTCAAAAGCATTCATACCAGTGGATATCTATTTGCATAAATGTTTCCTAAAGGAGTCATGAATATTCATGTGTCTATATGCCTCTGTCTTGAAAGTTCTTGGGAGGCTGGGGGAGGAGGAAAATTATTCAGCCTGAGACAAAATAAAATCATGTGGCTCTGGTAATGAGTCACAAACCCACCGACTACAAAGAGCCAAAATGGTGCTGGGAGCTTGTTTGGGAAGCTGAAACTTCTCCTACACATCATTCATCAGCTTCAGAAAAGTGAAGTTTATCTGTAATCATAAACAATGATAACAGCTAAGTTAAAACAATACGCTCCCAATTATGATAAATTTCTTGCTCTTTATTAATTGGAAGAAGTGCTGAATACCCACAGCAGGTTTAAAGCTGACCATCTTCACCTGCAACTTCCAGTGTGGCTGCTGCAGAAGCCAAAGGGATATCCCTGTGATCAGTCAGCAGCCTTGGGCCTATTTGCATGCTGAGGCATGGACAGCCTTGAGGTATGAGCAAGTCTTGGTCTGGAAACCATGTGGCCATATACATGTCAGACTGTGTCTGTGTGATCAAGAACAAGGAAGTACCAAGCATGTGTATACTTAAAAGAAATATATAAAAAACACAGCAAGGAAATGGCTTGTTGTATTGCAGCCACTGCTCTCTGAGTGTGATGAAACTTTTCAGTTCATCATCCTGGATAAAATTATACCTGGAGTATTCAGTTTCACTCCCATTAAGTAGGCAGCAAATCTGCCATTCTGTACAGAGCTTGATGGAAATCCTAAATGAAGAGAATTTTTCCATGGAAAGAATGTCAATATGATGCAATTTGCCATCTAAAAGCCCTTAGTAAGCCAATTCCTTGCCATCTCCCATTTCTTGACTAACATTTTTACTACAGTTTACCCAAGAAGGTGTTCCATCTGCCATTAGCAAAAACTTTTCTCAGGCAGACACGATGCCAATATATATCTATAATGTAAGTTACCATATCAGTGACATCATTATCTTGGATTTTAAAGCTTTTTCACTTTAACTCCATGTCTTCAGTTAAGCTTGCTTCCAAACTGTGTCTGAGAGCAAAGTATGATATTGGAACCAGATAAAAGTGCCTAAATCACTTTATCCTCTTCTTAAAAACAGTGGCTGCATTTCTTCTTCACTGGATAGGAATCCACTGGATATCTACCAACTCTGACTTCATAGATTTCTTTCAAATCTTTGCTGTCAAAGCTATGTGTATACTGTAGTCTTCCAAAGTCTAGTCTGGAGTTCATCCAATGACACTGGCATAGCCCAGTGGATTCCAAAACTTGTTCTTCCATCCTGTAATTGCTCATTTCATTCCCTTTCTTACTCCTATCTTGCATCCTATCCCATCTGCCCACTGGAATGGAGGCAAAGCATTCACTTAATCTGAGTTCATATTTAGACTTCTGTTTATCCTATACCATCCTACATGCAGGGAATTTTGCTTTTCTTTCACTCCTTTTTAACCCAGATTACTAAAAAACCCTCTTGCTACTTGTTCTAATTCCATTCACAAATCTAGTGCAGCTTGATGTTTGGCAGCTTTCCCTGTATCCATATACTACAATGACTCTATTATCTTCCTAACTTAATAAAACATAGTTTAAAATAATACCACTGAACACTGACTCAGAACTGAAAATGAAATCTCTTGATTATAATGTTCAGGATATATCTGGAATTTAGTGTTGTTACTACCACATTTTTCTCCGGTTTGTTTCTGAAAGTTTAGAGCTTTCTATAGTGAAATACTTTGCTTTCTATAGTGAAATACTTTGCAGTGGCAGTGTATTGGGTTTGTCTGGCAAAGTTTTGGTAGTGGGTGGTTTCTGTGAGAAGCTGCTAGAACCTCCCCCTATGTGCAATAGAGCCAATGCCAGTCAGCTCCAAGATGGACCTGCTGCTGACCAAGGCCGAGCCCATCAGAAACAGTGGTAGTGCCTCTGGGATAACATGTTTAAAGGAGGAAAAAACTGAAGAGGAGAAAGCAGCAGAGAGATGTGAGAGCAACAACTCTGCAGACACCAAGGTCAGTGGAAAAGGAGGGGGAGGAGGTGCTCTGGGTGCCAGAGCACAGAATCCTTGCAGCCCATGGTGTACTGTCTCCCTGCAGCCACGGAGGGTCACGGGGGAGCAGAGATCCACCTGCAGCCTGGGGAGGACACCACACTAGAGCAGGTGAATGCCTGAAGGAGGCTGTGACTCCATGTGAAGCCTGAGCTGGAGCAGGGTCCTGGCAGGACCTGTGGATCCATGGAGAGAGGAACCAAGGCTGGAGCTGGTTTGCTGGCAGGACCTGTGACCCCATGGGGGACCCACGCTGGAGGAGTTTGTTCCTGGAGGACTGCACCCCATGGAAAGGATCCACACTGGAACAGTTAATGAAGAACTGTAGGCTGTGGGAAGGATTCATGTGTGAGAAATTCATGGAGACCTGTCTCCTGTAGGAGAGACCCTACACTGGAGCAGGGGAAGAGTGTGAGGAGTCCTCCCCCTGAGGAGGAAGGAGTGGCACAGACAGCGTGTGATGGAGTGACCACAACCCCCATTTCCTCTCCTCCTGTGCTGCTTGTGGGGAAGAGGTAGAGAAATAAGGAATGAAGTTGAGCCTGGGAAGAAGGGTGGGTGGAAGGTGTTTTAAGATCTGGTTTTATTTCTCTTTTACTCTGATTTGATTGGTAATAAATTAAATTAATTTCCCCAAGTTGAACTTGTTTTGCCCGTGATGGTAATTGCTGAGTGATCTCTCCCTGTCCTTATCTTGACCCACAAGTCTTTCATCATATTTCCTCTCTCTTGTCCATCTGAGAAGGGAAGTGATAGAGTGGCTTTGGTGGGCACCTGGCCTCCACCCAGGGTCAACCCACCACAGGCAGTTATCTATCTATTAGCATTATAGCTGGATATATCTATATTCAGAACCAGACTCCTCACATGTCCCCAGGAGTTCCCTTCTTAATAACTGTTCCCTAAATTGATTTTTGCAGACAAAAAGAAATGTTTTAGCTATGTAATACCTTTTCGTAAATATGGTCTATCATAGTAGTAATGTACAATGCTAATCCACCTTTACCCTTATTTTCTGAAGTTTGCTCTGTGTAATAACTATTCCTTTCATTATTATTCATCTTCCATGTCTCTTTTATCCTTTACAATATCCATTTTCATGTTCTTCAATGCTCCAGCTCTTATCTATGTTCTTCTAATTTATGCATGAATTTCTCACCTGATTCTTACTGATCTCATTCAGTTTCCTGGCTAGACTGTGGTGCAGTCCCACCTCTGTAAGTATAGTTTATCTGAGTATTTCTTCTGCTGTTAGTTTCTTTCTGATCCTTTCATCTCGTAGAGTCCTTTATCTATTTTTCCTTTATATCCTTTCACTGGAGATTTTTTCTATATTGTAAAAATGGGCTCAGAGTTCATCTGTCTTTCATATATCTCTTGTCCTAGTTTAAAACTCATTAGGTCAGTGTGTCAGCCTTGAGTTCAGAAAAATATCCCTAATGATGTGGAGTCAACCCACTGAGCTCCTCTTGTGAATGCTTCTTCATGCGTGAATATCCACAGATCTCTTACAATACTAATTCATGAACTGAGCGTCCATAAGTATATTTGTGCCAAAATGCATAATTACTGTTGCTCTACTCACGTGGGTATCTAGTGGTTAGTGTCATTTGTCTTGATGCGTGTAACATTAGTTCACAGCATCTTAGTCTTTCAGGTTGTAAATAGTAGCATGCCATAACAAGAAGAGAATAGCATAGAGATTTCACATTAGGTCATACTGTTACTACTGACAGATTGTAAAAACAGTTTTACTATGAACAACAAAATTGATAATGCTCTTATGTCCCCTCCACTTTGGTGGAATAACTGTGGTTCTTCCCACATGATGGCCCTCCATGGCAGTCCCAGTGTTTCTTGTATCTGTCTCTTCAGTACCTCTCCTTCTTCCCCAGTTCCCTCAGATCTTTAGTCTACAGCACCTTCTGATGTTCTGGCTCCTTTTGTGTTCTGTAGCTGCCTTTTCTAGCCTGCACAGTCTGCCGAGTCTGGAAATACCTTTGTATGCTTTGTATATAGACACTGACTGTGGGTTAGTACCTGATAGAAGGGATAAGAGTGCGTTCATCTTCCTGGTCCCTCAGAGAGGGGGCCAGTTAATTCTTCTTTGCAAAGCCATGGATTCCAGTGAAACTTTTCAGATGTCATGAAAATTGTACTTATTTGACAACTGGGGAGTCAGATGGGAAGTCCACGTGATTGTACAAGCCTCGCTTCCTTAGGAAAACAGACTAAAAATAATAAACCAAAAATCAGAAGAAAAGTATGAATGCAGAGTACACACGAGAACAATTTTGAAAAATAATGTTGAGGGTTTATAGCTTTCAAATTGATTTTTTTCAAAATTCATGCCCTTCAGTTTCATTTTTATTTTTTCCAAATGCCAAAGGACTCATGGAGAGGCAGTTCTGGCTTTAGTTCGGTTCCAGGTTCAAATATAATCTCCCATGCTCCTTGGGCATCAGTAGGCAGAATTTGAGATGATGGAATGGAGAAAACACAGGGCAGGAATCATTTGTTTATACAAAGAGAGGGGTCTAGATATGGACTTTCTGGACTTACAAAAAGCCTTCAATACCATTCCATACGACATTCTTGTCTCTAAACTGGAGAGACATGGATTTGACAGATGGACCGCTCGATGGATAAAGAACTGGCTGGATGGTGGCACTCAGAGAATTGTGGTCAGTGGCTCAGTGTCTGAGTGGAGACCAGTAATGAGCAGCATTCCTCAAGGGTCGGTGTTGGGACAGGTACTGTTTAATAACTTTGTTAGTGACACGGATGATGGCACAAGTGCACCCTTAACAAATTTGACGATGACACCAAGCTGTGTGGTGTGGTCAACACACTGGAGGGAAGGGATGACATCCAGGAGGACCTGGAGAGGTGGGCCACTGCCAACCTCATGGAGTTCAACAGGCCAAGTGCAAGGTCCTGCACCTGGGTTGGGGCAATCCCAAGCACAAGTACAGGCTGGGTGGAGAATGGATTGAGAGCAGCTCTGAGGAGAAGGACTTGGGGGTACTGGTGGATGAAAAGCTGGACATGAGCCAGCAGTGTGCACTGGTAGCCCAGAAAGCCAACCGTATCCTGGGCTGTATCAGGAGAAGTGTGGCCAGCAGGTTGAGGGAAAGGATTCTGCCCCTGTACTCTGCTCTGGTGAGACCCCACCTGGAGTGCTGCATCCAGCTGTGGAGCCCTCAACATCAGAAGGATATTGACCAGTTGGAGTGAGTCCAGAGGAGGCCACGAAGATGATCAGAGAGCTGAGGCACCCCTGCTATCGGGACAGGCTGAGAGAATTAAGCTTGTTCAGCCTAGAGAAGAGAAGGCTCTGGGGAGACCTTATAGCACCTTCCAGTACCTGAAGGGGCCTACAAGGAAGATAGGGGACACTTTTTACAAGGGCCTGTAGTGACAGGACAAGGGGTAACGGGTTTAAATTGAAAGTGGGAAGGTTTAGATTAGATATCAGGGAGAAGTTCTTCACGGAGAGGGTGGTGAGGCACTGGAACAGGTTGCCCAGAGAAGCTGTGGATGCCCCATCCCTGGCTGTCTTCAAGACCAGGCTGGATGAGACTTTGAGCAACCTGGTCTAGTGGAGGGTGTCCCTGCCCATGTCAGCGGATTGGAACTGGATGATCTTTAAGGTCTCTTCCAACCCAAATCATTCCATGATTCATTCTATGATTCTATGTTTGACATGCTCCCACCTGACCATCAGCTACTGCCTCTGAAGGCATCATGTGAGTCCTCTGTCATAACCTCTGTGCTCATGTCTCAGATTCCCCGCTGTGTCTCAAAGTAAGAAGTAGTCACCTATGTTTAGGTGACCAAATAGAGCCATCATGTTCATCAAAAGTTGAATATCACACCCCTGTATTGTAATTATCATTATTTTTCCCTTTCTCTATGCCTTCTCAGAAACCATACTCCAGGCTCCAAAACTGAATTATTAAGCTGTCATTGAAAATCTGAGTTTTGATGGGGTCACCTGAGTGTTCAAATACTACTGAATGAAAAACTATCTATCTCTAATTAACTGACATTAATTAGGCCAAATATTGACATTCTGGTTAGCCTCCTTGTTAAAAATAACACTGACATTATTTCTGCATGGGATACAGGTGCAGCCTGTTCATTTCTATAAACAGTAGCAGTAGGGTCAGGAAAAGTCTCATTTGTGACTCTTTTTCTATGTACAGAAATGCCTTCACAAATAGATCACTCTTCAGTATCTATTTCTGCCTCCTATTATTTAAACATCTCCTGAAAAAATACTTGAAACTGGTCTCTTTATATTGCTGTTCCAGAAAAAGAATGATCACACCTGAGGCCATATAAGCTACAGCCAATGGAGAATTTTACACAGCTTTACACTGAAGGGCTATAACACATGAAGAAAATAGTGTTATTTGTTAATTCATGTCAAACCTCTTGACCTGGTTTAGAAGAGACCAGACTTTTATCTTGACCTTTTCATAAGCCAGATTCTTAGAGGCCAGTATGTTATTGAAATACACATGCCATCTTCAAAATAACATCTTTCTGGATATCTGGGGTGCATGAGGACAGAATCACTATGTGTCTATAATAATGAGATGATTTGAATGTTTTTCCTCCATCTTCACTCTAATTCCATTCTGCAGCACTGGTATTTGGAGAGGTTTTTTCACTTCCTTCCATGACAGATAATGTTCCTATAATATTTTTCACAAGGACCAGTAATGTCTCTGATATTTTCATTTGTTTTAGTTTTTGACTGTCAGTGTTAGAGTACAGGAGCAAGAAAACAAACTGGTATAACATGTATTCAGTATAAGAAGCTAAACTTCACTCAGTAAAGTATCCTGAATTATCTTGCACTTTGGTGGTGGTACCAAAATTAATATCCAGCACCATTAAATAATTTCTTAAAAGGTAACTGGTTATTTTTTTGAAAAGTATGCAGCATTAAAAAAATCATTTAAACAAATAGAGCTGAATTTCAATTATCACTGCATATTATACTCCTAAATTCTCCATGCACCACACATACCATTACTATTAAAAAAAAAAAATTGGTTTCAAATTGGAAGTGACATTAAGGGAGATGTTGAAACATGTTGAAAACTAACTGTGTTCACACTCAGGATTCTAGCAACCTGAGATAAAAAGGAGACATTTCAGGATTTGGCACACTAGAAATCCTCTATTCACTCCTCTTGATATACTTTTAGACAGGTTACATGACTGTTTTAAACATTATGAGATCACTCTCCACTTCTATCTTTAAAACCAAAAAATTATTCCAAGGCTGTTCCTGTGGCATACCACAAGTTTCCAGAGGTAATAGACCCATAATGTAAACAGAAACTCTTAGTGTTGTTTACACACTGACAAAGAAAAGATTGAATCTGTTTATCTTTGATTACAATTGGGAAGCCTTAATTTTGAAACACATTTGAGTTAATAATGGCCAAAAAACTAATGAAAATATGGAAGACTAATTATCCCTCTAAAGTTTAACAGGCACATTTTAAAGCACTCTCCGTATGCTTCTAAGTCATATAAGCTGTGAAGTAGATGAGCTTCAGTCTGTTCATCCAATTCAATTTTCTTCACCAATTTATTTTCCGCCAGATTACTGAGAATGTTAGGAAACTAAAGTTACAAATACAATAAGGGCTGTTTTACCAACTGAATTCTTCCATATTCTGTTTCCCTGGTAAACATATTAGAATTGGAAATAAGCAACTTCTGAAATAGTCAATTACCTTTCCTTGCCATGGGAAAAAAAAAAAAAAAGAGATTCACATATTAACATTTTAGCTTTTTTCTTTTTTTTAAATGAAGCTAAGTGTCATTATATGAACTTTCCCTAACTTGTCATCAGGAAAATTTAAAACCTACTTCTATGTAAACTTCTTATCTAGGGAGACTTTTGTACGTGTTGAAGCTTATTGATCATAGATGTCATGGGGGAAAGGGAAAAAAAATACAAGAGCCCTTCTTGCCTTAGCTGTGCTTGGTTTTCACCTGTTCACAGGCTGAGCCTCAAACTGAAAAAAGAAGGAAATTGAGTATAAAGATTTCATTTTACTTCTTCCCACGCAAACAGCTCTGAAGGGAAGGTTTTGTCAACAAAGCCTGTAAGCTAGTTTGTTACTGAACTTTTATTAATCATAGGAGATAGTCTCCTATCAGCATTCATTCTCTGGATAGAAGAGCCACCATATTCAAGAGTATTTAGCTACGTAGTCTCTTCTATTGCTTTGGGTATTTTTTTCTTCTTAATTTTCTCCATGATTGACTTGGACAAACACAATTGAGAATTTATCTTTGCTTTTTCCAGCCTGATGAAAGAGAACACACTTTTTCTTTCTAAGCACATGTGCTTAGTTCATAGCAAGGGTTCTGCTATAGTCCTCTGTGTTTTAAGAAAGAAGAAAGAGATTACCAAGAAGGACTGTAGGCAATGTTGGCATATCACCATTCAGTTTATAAATACAATTGTTTAATGACAACTTTCCTTCCTTCTTTTTTATGTAAAAGGTGGAAGGGTACTTTTCTCATTCTTTTGTATTGTATAGCACAAAAGAAATTTCACAATAACTTCAAAGACTCTCCGAGTCTGGAAGTCCTTGAGGAGAGAAAAGAATTGCGTAGGGCTTGGCTAGGTGGAAATGTGCTCTGGAACTGCATATTTGAGAAACATGTAGTTTTCATTAGCCCATAAGCTGGATCCAGCATTTGCTAGGATTGAAAGAGGCAGAACTAAGCATAAGGTGCTGAGCATCCTCTATCCTGAGATTTAGAACAGAGCAGGGTGCGGTTATAGTGCTAATACTGAACTATTACCTAGCTCTTAGCTTTTTCACAGGTTAATATGCTTTACAAATGAGGTTTGCACTAGTATCCCATTTTTATATGGCAGAAATGAGATGCTGAAGTAGCAGTCCCAGGAACAGCATGCAGATTTCCTGACTCCCAGCATTTTAATCCCATTTTGTGATTAAAGATTTAGAAAATGCAGCTAAAGCAGAGAGAAGCTGATAAAATTGCCCAGATTTGCTGTAAATGAGCAGAATTTATGAACCTAACAGAGAACCCTCCATCTCTTCTATGGAATGCTAATAAAAAAGCTCATGACAGGATCCTTGAGGGCATGGTTACAGCTTATTTCTCCAAGGCTATGAAGTCTCACACACCATCTGCTTTTCTCCCCATGTGCATTTATACTTGTTCCTTTGAGGGTACATGTCAGGGTCTGCATGAGCTGATGACGCCATGAACTGATGGCTCCATGGGGCTTCCCTGGGAGGGCAGGACAGGGCCTCAGTCAGACCCCATCCCACTGCCCCAAATGAGGAGCAGGGTGTCGGGAAAGCAGCCAGGTCCTGGGGATAGACCAAGACCAGGCTGGGTCATCAGGCCACAGGTTGGCCCTGGTCAAAGCCTCCCTACCAAAAGTCCAGGAGCCTGTTCACAGAAGAACAGAGCCAACCTGGGCTGCATCAGTGTTGAGCATACCCTGCCCTGCAGCCAACCCCAACCATGGATGCATTCAGGGCCCTGAGAGCGTATTTCAAAAGAAATTCCTTAAACTCACCTTAGACTCCAAGGAACAAATTTGTAACAAAAGCAAGGGAGGAGCAAAATGTCTCCAGAGCAGCAACGACTTGCAAGCTGTGTAGGACTGACAGCTGGGCAGGGCAGGGAGATCCCTTATATTGGGTTTGCATGGCAAGGCTTGGTAGTGGGGGAGCTCTGGGAGGTGGCTTCTGTGAGAAGCTACCAGAAGTTTCCCCTATGTGCAATAGAGCCAATGCCAGCCATCTCCAAGATGGATCCACCGCTGGTCAAGACCAAGCCCATCAGCAATGGTGGTAGAGACTCTGGGATAACAAGTTTAGGATGGGAAAAAACTGAAGAGGAGCAAAAAAACTGAAGAGGAGCAGAAAGAGAGAGATACGAGAGGCAAAACTCTGCAGACACCAAGGTCAGTAGAGAAGGAGGGGGAGGAGATGCTCCAGGAACTGAAACAGAGATTCCCCAGCCACCTCTGGTGAAGGGCATGGTGAGGCTGTCTGTGCCCTGCAGCCATGGAGGGTCATGGGAGAGCAGAGACCCACCTGCAGATTGGGGAGAACCCCACGCCGAGCAGGGGGATGCCCAAAGGAGGCTGTGACCCTGTGGGAAGCCTGAGCTGGAGCAGGTTCGCTGGCAGGACTTGTGACCCCGTGGGAGACCCACACTGGAGCAGGCTGCTCCTGAAGGACTGCACCCCATGTGAGAGACACACTGTGGAGCAGTTTGTGAAGAACTGCATCCCATGGGAAGGACTCACATTGGAGAAGTTCATGGAGACCTGTCTCCCGTGGGAGGGACCCCATGCTGGAGCTGGGGAAGAGTATGAGGAGTCCTCCCCCTAGAAGGAAGGAGCAGCAGAAACAGTATGTGATGGAGTGACCACAACCCCCATTCCCGATCCTCTTGTGCTGCTTGTTGGGAGCAGGTAGAAAAATCCACATTGAATTTGAGCCTGGGAAGAAGGGAGGTGTGGGTGGAAGGTGGGTTATGATTTGGTTTTATTTCTACTCTGATTTGATTGGTAATAAATTAAATTAATTTCCCCAAGTTGAGTGTTTTGCCCATGATGGTAATTGGTGAGTGGCCCTTCCCTGTCCTTATCTTGACCCATGAGCCTTTCCTTATATTTTCTCTCCCCTGCTTAGTTGAGGAGGAGAGAGATAGCACGGCTTTGGTGGGTACCTGGCCTGCAGCCAGGGTCAACCCAGCACACCCCAGTGCCCTGTGGACAGGTTCCTCAGTGAGGCAGAGCCAGCCAGGCCTGTGGCTGTCACCTGTAGAGAAAAAAATCATTGCCCTTGGAAATACATTCCAAAACTATAAATTAAAACTGATAAAAATACACCTCAGGCACTACTTTTATAGGTGTTCCACCCTAGGTCACCCTGAAATTATAAAAGCACAGTGACAGTAAAGCCTACACATGGTTAACTGAAGAACAACTTCCTCACAGAAACATTTGGTTAAGCATTTGTAAAATATCATGGTCCCCACAGTAGGGACAGTACAAAATATGGCATTGATTTGTGTGAATTTTCACTGAACACAGTAAAAAAGTAACTAAATTACTTGTCTTATGGATTTCTGTGGTGCCTTGAGGAAAGCGTAGGCAGTTATACGCAAATGAAGTGGGACTCTCTGTGCTTGCTGGAAGACTGACATTTATATTTTCAGCAGGTTTAAAATGTTGTACTCATGGGCTAGAAGTGTGTAGATATCCAAAGAAACTTGTTTCTAAATCAGTACAGATTAATAGCCAGGGCTCAGTCACTGCCTGAAAGGAGGAAGCTCACACAAGGGCCATGTAATTATTCATGTTTCCTGTACAGGTTTCATCCTGAACTTTTTCCATAATCCTACAAAACTTCTGTTGGTGTTGTCATTGCAAGGGACAGGATTTATGCCCACTTACACACAGAGGAAGCAACAGTCTGTTTTCTTCATACCCTATAATCCTGCCAAGGCACCTAAGGAGCCTGGTAAACAAAAAAACTAGTGAAAGATAGACCGGTTCCTTGTTTGGGATTTGAGGTACCCTGCCATCTCCTTCTGTTTCCTGACAGCATGTCTCCAATAAAGATCTGCTGCCAGAATTTTCTTCAGTTAAGTGATTTCTGGTGTCCTTCTGCAGCTAGCTTCTGCTGTGCAGGTGGGCTTTTAAAGTTAACAGAACCTGAAGATGAGACCTTTACTGGAGATTTGCTTTATAGCTGGTAAAGAACAGGTTCATGAGGCCAGAAAAAGAGTAAGGACCTTAAGTCTAGTTAGACCACAAAGCCAAGAACAGAGAGGCTTAGATTTTTGTCTGTGCTTTCAGGATAGTTTTGAATTTTGTCCAAAGATTTTTTTAAAGATGAAATCAAAGGTTGTATAAGTTTTACAAGCTTGTACAACTGGTAGGTCACAAGAGCCGTTTTGCCTTTGGAAGGCAGGTAACTCTGCCATTAACCACTGTCATATCCAGGGAATATGACAGTGATTAATTAATTATTTTAAATACTGTAGTCCCTTAAGTAGACTGTTTTAATAAGCAAAAAGCAGCAGTTCATAAGATGTGCTAGTGTTGCAGCACTGGAAAATTCTGCTCCTTTCCCAAGGACCGTAAAGTGAAGTGTAGACATGCATTCATTGCCAGACATGTAAGCTAGCCACTTCTTGCTCTCGGAAATACTTTGTGACAGGTCAGCTAAATAATTTTGGTTTTGTTTCTGCAGGCTGCTTAAGTATAAACCACTGCTTTTAACATATAAGTAATCAGCAGTAGGAGTGGGTGATGCCCTATGGGGGATATGAGGGGAAAAAATAATTGAGTCTGTTCTTCATATATAATGTGTGGTCTTGAATAATGTTCTTAAATTTTCTGTACTTAACACTGGGAAAAAGATTATCTCCTCACAAGAATATCATTTAACAAAAATTAATTGATTTCCAAATGTTTATGCAATGTTAGGCTTGCTTTCAGACATTATGACTTGATAATGCTGTTCTGTCAAAAGTGTCTTTAAGCCACTGCAGTGAAAAGTCAATTTATTCTGGTTTTGTCCTGGGATAGCTGGGTAGCTAGCAAATAATTTAAGATAACAAAGTAATTCGGGCAAAACACTTTGCAAGATATTCAAATTTCTATAGACCTGAATTAATTTTAAAATTTCAGTAATACAGGGAGTATTTTTCATTATAAAGATCTATGGATACGTCAGTTAAGATGTACTTTTGGTAAGAATATTACTGTGGTCATGAACGAAAGCTGTTGTGTGTATATTGGGTAAAGATTAGAGGAAAAACAAGGCACAGAAACCCAATCTCCCAGCTGAACAGCAAAAGCAGAACATACCAAAAGAAATAGGAATAAGCAAAGCCAAGCAGTCCATATGGTGCAGTAACAAAAAATAAAAAGGGCAAAACCATTGTTTTAACAGGTATTTATAAAGGCCAAAAGAATCCACTGGCAGGACAACCATGGAAATTTTGCTGGAAGTTTTTGACTTCTGGAAGAGCAGAGGGTAGATCAGCAAAGGAAAGAGCATAGGATGGAGCTACTACTGGTTTGGTCAGGTCTCTTCAATATAAACAGCAGACTAATTGCAACAGCTTTTCCTAGTTTAAATTAGCCTTCCTAAGCCTTCTGACAGAAAAGTGGTAACAGCATTCATGAGATAGACACAGGAAGAATCAATATCAGAACTGGCATTAAAAATAACAGAAAATCCTTATTTCCAGAATTTGTTGTTTAGTGCCCTGTAAATAACAACTATATCTGTATACCATTGTGTGCTTTGTGGGTTGAGAATGTTTGGCTATTCCACAGAGAATTTATCCTACATCTTATAAGTGATATATTAAAAGATCTGCAAATCCAGGTAACAATATTAGAAGGAGTTGCTGAAGATTTTAGGTGACTGATTTAATATACATTTAAGACCATCAGATCACGCAATTAGTCTTGGTCTTGCATTTTAAGTATCAACTGTAGCTGAATAATTCAGTAATCATTAGAACAATCAGCTGATATATTCTAAAAAATCACCACCTATTTCATTATAAATTTGAACTTTAGCAATGTTAACTGCATCCTAAATTGAAAGAAAATTAAGCAGCTTAGCTCTCAAGACTTAATCATTATCTAACCTTAGAGCTATCTAACTTAAAGCTTCCTTCTTGAAGTTAAATTTCAAAATTAAGACTTTCAAAGTGATTTTCCATCAAAGCATCTGATTACATGCCTGGCTGGAGCTGTGCAGATGGTGAGGGGCTACAGCAGTGACACGTCCCATTCCAAAGAGGGGTCCCATTCCAACCTGGGTAAGGTTACCATGTGAGGCCAACTAGCTGCTTCTGCCATGTGGGTCTCTGACAAGACACACACCTTCAGTGTAATCCTGCCTGTAGACAAATGTCTCGTGTTCCATGCAAGAACCCTCCTTTGGCCCCCAACAAAGCAATTAATCCATGGATAGGAATAGAAAGATCTTTTTAAATTTCTGCTTCTTGGTATTTATGAACCAGGAACTGCAAGTGAAAATACATGGATTGTCAACATTCTAATATACAATACAGAATAAAACATCTTCCTGGGCTGGAAGGAATATAAGATGATCACATATATTTTGAAATAACCTGACCATTAATAAAAGATGGACTTTCTGCTGCTCAAGTTGCCTTTACAACAATGTGCACAGCCTGAATTCTGATATATCGTCCCACATTTTCCATGTTACAATCTCTCCATGTTGCTCTTCCCCCATGGATTTAATTCTTTTTCTTTGTAGGACAGATTTTAAGTGCCTTTAAAACTAAGAGCATTTCCTTTAGGCACATTTCTTAGAGGAATCTGATAGCCATTTTAACAGAATCACATTATTTAGCGTGCTCTAAAAATAGAAGTTGAGATGCTTTTCAGTGCAGTGGTTTTCCCAATCACATATTCTTTTGGATGAAATGAGAGATTGATCAAAACTGGACTGATCTCTGTTATTTCTTCCTCGTTGGATGAGAGTTAGCTTGAAAAAAATCTAAAAGGGTTACTTCCCTTTAGTTGGTTTGTTGAACAATTCTTACTCTAATACTCTAGATTCATATAGGGTTTGCAGGCAGTTTTACTGAGCAGGTCTTCCTTGCAAAGTCTTGAGTGAAACCAAAGTCTTCCTCAAAGGCATTGACCATGACCTGTTCATGGTCAAGGGTGAAAGTATCTACTTGGAAAATCTGTATATAAATATTAAAAAAAAAAAAAAAAAGTTTAGACTTTTTTAAGTTTATAAATATGTAAACTTAATAAAGTTTTAAAATTTGCAATGGTTTAGGTATTTCAGAGGCTGTTGTCTATCAGTCACAGATATTCCATACAGCCAATCTGAATATATGAGAAAGGTCTGAAAGTCTTAAGTCCGCATTGAAACTCCAGCTGTGGAAAGTTCAAAATAAAACCCCTGTAGCTATTTGCAGAGAAAAAAATCAAGGAACAACATCATCCACTTGGCATTTTTTACTATTAAAACTAAAGATTAGATTTATTCTCTGTTTCAGTATCTCTAGATATCTAGTCTTCTGGGAAACGCGGCAAGTACTAACCTTTCTACTTTGGAATTGTGTCAAGGAGTTTATCTTTCAAAGCATTCATCTTGATTAAAGCCAGAGAGCAACTTCTCAAGAACACTTTTCCCTTGGAGTAAGCTGAGATGCCAAATTCAAAACTGTCAGCTGAAAGCTCAGCTGATGTAGGCTGATTCAGGAGTGTCCCAGGGCAGGAGCATTTGGAGGCACCTGCCATGCAGGAGGCTGAGACTGCAGGTATCTGTGTACTGATGAAGGAGGGCTATAGCTGAAAAAGATGCTTTCTCTCACTGCATGAAAAATGCCAAGAGGGAAAATTGCTTCAGCTAAGGGGTTTGGATGTGGAACAGAAGATCTGAGTGAAATTGTTTAGACAGAAAATTTGAGAACAAATTCAGAGTTCGGTAAAGCATTTGAGAGTTGATGTAGCATCTGCTCTCTGTACCTACTCTCTGCAGAGAGAAAACATTTGCAGGCCAGAAGGGTAGAGATACATATCTCTTGAGACCTGGCTCTGGGTACTTGGGTATCCATCACAGTCATGTGCTTTGTTTGTGGCACATTACGTACCCCTTTCCTAATCTTTGCGGCTCACAGGGACTGTGAATGCACTTTGCTACCTGTGAGCTCAGTCTCACCTTAGGAGATGAATTTTATGCCAGTGTATGAGTGACTGAAAAGATGCTTTCATGAATCATGTCAAGTTAAGATGATCTAGAAGCCATCTCATGGCCTGCAAACTGCTACCTTCCAGATGGTTTGAATTGTTTGTTTGGCCAAACAGATGGCTGAAAAGGCCTCTTAAACAGGATATTATGGAAAGAAGAGTATTCATTACTCTATTTCCTGCTAATTTAATACAGTTTGAGTCAGTAAGACTGAAGAACCAAATTCTGAAGTTATCATTTAAAAAGGAAACCCAGATGCAGACACAGATGTGTAGATGTACATGGGCATACTAATTCAGCAACTTTGAAAGCCTTTAGTGTTCTAAGTCATAAGTATTCTAAAGGTATTAATTCTGGTAAAGCTATTTGACATTTTGGGGTCTCTTCTTCACTGTTTTGTCATTAAGGCATGAAAATAACTGTCAGAAAGTTCATTGGTTTATGGCAGCTAAATTGTATAGAGAGTGCCATTACAAATTGATAAACAGAAGAGTAAATAAGTGTAAACCAGTCCTTTTCTTATGGCAACATTAGGGATCCTGGAAAATTGTATTAGGTTTTGGTTTTTTTTTTTTTAGTTAGAAAATCATGGAATAACAATATCAATATTTGTTTAAACCCAAGAATAAGACATTGGAATGATTTTTTTAAATTCAAAGTTTTAGATTTGCTTAGTAACTTGTTAGGCAACAGTACTGAATGCTTCATACTAGCAGTTTCTACCATGAAGACTATCTTTTTTGATACCGTACAACAGATTCAGGGGGCTTATGAACATTGCAGATCCATTATGCCTTCTTCATAAGCCAAATATAGAAAAACATTTCCAAATCTACGTTTATGAAACTTTATGAGAAAGATAATTCATACTGGAAATCACATACAAACAGTATGCTACCGAGAGTGCAGCTACTATGTGTAAGTGGAGTTTTAGATCTGAAGTTCATTTTTCTGAAGTTTTTCTAATAAAACTACTTCTACAGCATAAAAAATTGGTTAAAAGCCTGCAAAGAAACTTTAAAAAAATTATCCATATTTGTTATATGATTGCTCATATTCAGTATTTGCCTGTTACTGCAATGTTTACATTTAGATTCAACTGATATATCTAAAGAAGGTATTAGCACTGACATTTTTTAATTGCTTAGAAATATTTGCCAAAGAAAACATGGCTTTTTTGATTGTACTGTTGTGCTTGCTGCACAAAAACAGTATCTCAGCTTGCTCTTACATTTCTTCAAAACTGTAATTAGAGTAATTTCCTGCAGACTCTTCAGCATGCTGAGCTTTCCTTGTAGCAAATTAGGCACAGAGGTTTTTAAGGTGTATAAATGGGAAATCAATGGAAGCTCCTGACCTAATTATCTTTTAAGATATGGACCTGAGAGTTTTCTGATGTGTCCGTGACAGGATGTTCATTCTCAGTTCTCTCTGTTGTGGATGCCAGTTTGAGAGGCAACACTTTGATTTACAAACAGCAACTACTTCAGAATGGTGATCTTTTACCTTTGTTTAATTCTTACCAGACTTTCCAATATTCCCTTGTCTATTTCCCTGTTTTTCTAATTTTTTTTGCTGTGCTATTGAAGTGTTTCCAACCTCAAACTAAAGTAACTTTACTCCAATTGGTCGTCTAAGATAAGGTTTACAGAAAAGGTGTAAAGCAAAAATACCAAACTGTTTAAAAAATATCATCTAGTACTTACGTATTTTTTACCTTGAAATTTGTTAATTTTATTTAAAATATGTGGGTTTTGGGTAGGATAGCTGATTCACTTGCTTAATGCTTGTGGTGACCCTCTTGAAACCTCTTCCAAGCTGCATGACCTGCAGGGAAAGTGGAGCTAAGCCAACCACCAGTATTGCTCCTAC
The DNA here is from genome assembly GCF_000690775.1 of Eurypyga helias. NCBI lineage: Eukaryota > Metazoa > Chordata > Aves > Eurypygiformes > Eurypygidae > Eurypyga > Eurypyga helias. The sequence goes on along the minus strand of NW_010240474.1, from coordinate 100,253 downwards.
AGACCAGGCAAGCAGATATTTGGGAAATGAGCTAATTCCAGGTGTGTGGGGACTGCTGCAGGCACACTACACAGATGTCCACACCAAATCTCTCTGGGACATACAAAGACCTTGTAGCTTTATTTCTTTTACTGGGAGAATCTGATTGTCATGGTCTTACCTTCCAGTATTTTGGCAAAGTTTTATAAACTTCCTGTACTACAGTTGATGAGAGAAAGCAGCATTATCACATATTGCTGTATTTTTGATTTATGTTTGACCTTGGAGTAACAACCAAGGAAAGATTTCTCTTCCTATGACATCCAGAAAGCCTGGTGACCATGAGACCTCCAGAGGTAAGTAAGTACTAGAGGTAAATAACTTTCTAGCTCTTAATTACTGTATTTCAGTAAAGCTTTCAGTACAGACCTTAAAGCCAGTTAGCAGTGAAATCAGTAATAAACCATTTCAGTCATGACCCAAGAGATTCATGGGATAAAGTGAACTGTCTTTAGTAGGTAGGCAGTAGAGGCATTTATCTCTGGTCTGGCTAAGCCAGATGGCTATCTCATGAAGGATGGAGTCCCTGACAGAAAAACAACTGTAAGTGCTCAGAGACCTCAGAATTAAACAGTGCCAATTACTGGTAAAATTGCTGTAACAAATGGAAGGCAAATAGCTAAAACCTTAACAAGTAGATGGCAAAAGAAGAGAAACCTAGAGTAAAAATACTGTAGGGAGACTAGATAAAGATATTTATTTCAGGTACTGACAAAGGGCACTTTATTACCTATCCATTCTAAAAGGTAGCTTCGTTCAGTCAAAAGAATTACCTCAAAATGCATTCCAGTGTCTGGAATGGAGTTTCAGCTTATTTGGCAGAAATGACCTGAAGCTTTCTCATATAACGGAGTGACAACCATTGCCAACAGAGAAATTGAAATAGGGATAACACAAATTATAGTAATGTAATTTTCTCATGTTTTCTGCAATTATTTTTGTTACCAGCTTAATCAGCTGCATTTCACAGCAGTACCAGAAGTTGTACAGTGACTTAGAGTGTAAGTCTACCTTTATTCCGACTTCGCCTGTAAGTAGCAAGTCTCAAATCACAGAACATACGCCTAAAGCTGGATTATAAGCAGCGTGTTTTCCACAGTTAAAAGGAGCAAATATTAAGCACAAGCCTTGGTGCAGTATGTTTGGTGATGTTACTACTTTGCTTTATGCCAGTGCTTCATACTGATTCCAACCTCAGCGCAGGAGCTGGGAGATGAACATTCTTGAAGCAGGGGAAGCTTCTGAAGTTGCTGTAGCAGCCTATTAGGGTACTGATGGTGAACTCTTGGTGAGGGAAAAAGTCTCCTATTATCTAGTAGGTTAAATTGGAAGACTACAGAATCACAGAACCACAGACTGGTTGAAGTTAGAAGAGACTTGTGGTCCCACTGCCCTGCACAAGCAGTGCCACCTAGACCCAGTTTCCCAGAACAATGTCCAGGTGTTCTTTGAGTATCTCCAAAGATGAAAAATCCATAACCTCTCAGGGCAACCTGTGCCAGTGCTTGGTCACCCTCAGAGGGAAAAAGTGTTTCCTGATATTCAGACAGAACCTCCTGTGTTTCAGTTGGTGCCCATTGCCTCCTATCCTATCACTGGCCACTACGGAAAAGAGCCTGGCTCCCTCTTCTTTGCATCCTCCCTTCAGGCATTTACATAGACTAGTAATATTGTCCTTGAGCCTCTCTTCTCAAGGCTAAACAGTCCCAGTTCTCTCAGCCTTTCCTCACAGGAGAGATGCTCCAATCCCATAATCATCTTCATGGACCTTTGTTGGACTCTCTCTAGTATGTCCACATCTTATACCGGAGAGCCCAGAAGTGCTGAGTAGACAGGAAGGATCACTCCCTTGACCTGCTGGCAATACTTCTAATGCAGCTGAGGATGCTATTAACTTTCCTTGCTACAAGGGCTCATGTTCAACTTGGTATTCACCAAGACCCCTAGGTCCTCTTCTACAAAGCCACTTTCCAGATGGGCAGCCCCTAGCATGTACTGGTGCAAGGACTTGTTTCCATTTTTCTTTATTGAACTTCATGAGGTTCTTGTCCACCCATTTATCTAGCCTGTTAACATCCCTCTGGATGGCAGCATGACCCTCTGGTGTATCAGCCACTCCTTCCAGATTTGTTCATCCACAGACTTGGTAGGGGCACGCTCTGCCCCTCATCAAGATCATTAATGAAGTAGTTAAACATGTTGGACATGTCCAACTTTATCTAGACTGTGTAAAAAGATTGGCTCCTTGTAGTTGAAAGACAGTACCTGTTGCTTGCTACTGGCCATGTCTATGCTTTGGGTAAGTCAATCCCTTTAGAAAGTGAGTTGAGAGACAAAAACCTCTCATCTTGGTATACATGCTATCAAAACTCACAAACTTACTCTTACTTGTTTGAGACCTGATTTTTTTCCCTTAAGGTTTTTATTGTAAGTGTAGAACATCTCTGTGCATCCCTCAGGTGAGATGTGAGGCAGTCTAACCAGAATAGGAAAGGCCTCCCTGTGCAGTCATAGCAGACCTCCACCAAAAATCTTGAGCAAGCCAAGCCATCCTGTTAGGGACAGGACAGTCCTGCACACACCCTACCGCAAAGGTGCACACAACCATTTCTCTCTGAAAATATCAGTGCTTGAGATAGGAATCAAGTGAAAGCCATATCAGTGCTTGAGATAGGAATCAAAGTGAAATGGCTGTCAAATGCAATTTAACTGATATTCTAAATGTCAGTGAGAACTAAAAACAATTTTGTAATTACAGTTTATTTTGCTTCTTTTCACTTTGTTGCTATTAAATTAACTTTATAAATTCCGTCAGAGACTTCTCATAAATTTCTTCTGACATGAAATAAAAATATGTTTAATTTTCTCACCCTAGGAATGAGGTTTTCTATCAATATTTTTATAATCACCTGGCTTAGCACTTCTAATTTTTTTCCATAAGCCAGGAATGCTCTGAACATCATCCAGACATTCTACTTTAAATCTACTATAACATTTCAGATCTGAAACAGAATTTTTCATGCATTTGCACAAAGAATAATTATCCTTCTTTTAATGCCATTACAAAGTAGCTTTATAATATGAAATTCCAGCCGAGCTACCTGAAATGTTCAAAGATTTATTCAGTCTCTTGGTAAAAATAGTGGTGCTGTGTTTGGTTTGAATATTTCAGTAGCATAATTTATGTGTAAATTAGCTTTTACAATTTACAATGCATTGAACATAGTAAACAGAAAGGCTCCATAAAGAGCACAAAGATCAAGTGATTATACTACTCTAAAATCTTGTTACCATTCTGAATAAGGTGGTTTAATTTTCCCCTTTTCAGAAAGTCCCATGTTCTCTTGCATACATAATAGCATCAAACATTTCAAAAACTTGTAGCGTTTATTAAATGACGCACTGGGAAAACTGTGCCTTGGAGTCTGACACTCTTGAAACAATGAGAAAACAGAGATAAAGAAATTGAGGGAGGAGCAGTGTAAGCAAACCCTGCTGCTGCATCCCCAGTGAGTGCAGACTGGGCTGGTGAGGAGCTCATCAGATAGCTGTACTCCATGCTAGATGCTCAAGAGGGTAAGAAAGAGAAAGCCTCCACCAAAATTTTGATAATTCCTGGGAGAACTGCTGAAAGTCAGTGTCCCAGCCCACTCCACTCACTGATGTGGGATGTGGTGCTGGGTGAGGGGAATTCCAGAGTAAATCAGGGGCTGAGGTCTCACTGTGCAAGTCTGTGCTCAGGGTTGATCCCCACACAGGTTGTCAAGGACAGGGATTGTTCATCTCCCTTTTTTAAAGTCTATTCAGTTCACTGGAACACACTAAATTCACACAGATATATTAGGAAGACAGGTGAAAAGAAATCATGAAACCATTCATTTTGTGGGCAAAATACTCCTTTCAGAATATTATTAAGACGTGGTGACAAGTTTAGTCCCTGCCAGTCCACACTACTGGTTATTTGGTGTGGGCTTCATGGCTCCGTGGTCTAGAGCTATGGGATGTCGCTGAGAAGGATGAGGAAGAGGGAGCAGGGAGAGGGACACAGTGCCCTACTGCCACTTGCCTTATGGGAAGTAAAGATGAAACCCAGCCAAAGGAAATCCAAATTCTCCAGTTCTGGCAGTTAACATGACAATGGATGAGAGACTCAGTGCTTACAAAGTCATTAATTTATCAACCTGTTCTGTCCAGCAAAGACTTTTATTAATGATTTCTTTAAAGAGCTTACCTTTTCTTCATGTATCTAAGTGTTTTATGATGAGCTTTTCTTTACCTGTGGAGTCTTGGATAAAAGCTATGCAGAAAAATTAAGAAGCATATATGAATTTCAGAAGATTTCAGAAGATGAATTTCAGGAGAAAACCAGAGAAAATGGTGTAGGCAAACAACATAGGATTTATAAAAATTAAGTGCATTAAAAGGCCAGACTGTAGGCAGAGACCCAGCTTTCTCAATGACTTGGCAGTACCATTGGAAAAGTGGTTTTGTTAAGTTGACTGCTTCCTGCAGTTTTCTTCCAGTTCCTTCATATCAAAATACGCTAAAAACACCCATTTTATTTTCCCTCATACCTTTTTTGTTTTCTTTGCACACAACTTCTGTGGTTATTAGAAAACAAACACCATCATGTTATTGAAATCCAAAGCCACTAAATGCAAAATCTTGGTCTTCCCCTGCAATTTTTTTTTTTTTTTTTAATGCTGGCTATAGTTATTTAAATATTAGAGCCTGAAGAAAAAAAAATTACATGCACCTGACTGCACCTAAATGGTACAGAGAAGATAAAATGATGTCACTGAAGTATGTCATATTGAGGATACCTACAAACAAGTTGTGAAGTGAGAGCAGTAACAATAAATTTGTAATAATAGACATTAGCATATTTACAACAGAATATTTACAAGAATATATCCCAGTCATTGTCCGCCGCTGGCGTAATGATGAAGCTGTGACAATGCACACCTGTACGGTAATTACCATGGCAGTTCAGTCTAGAGAAGATTCATACTTAACACAGCACACCTCACAAACACTGCTCTAAGTGCTCTAAACACCTTTTCAGCAAAATGATGGAACTTAATAGTGGTCTGTAGTAGTTATGTCTGTGCATGCTCATGACATTTTTTAAAGCAGGCTTAAAGTACAGATTTAAAGTGAAAAGGAAAAATAGTTGGCATGGTATGAAAAAGAACATATGACTGTAAAGCTAGATTCTTGTAAAAAACAACCTAAGTTATGACGTCTGAGCCAGATATTTAACAAGCTGCTTCTAATTTACCTGGAGTTCATGAGTGAAATCCTGCTGCTTTTCTGCATGCTGAACTACCATTCTTCCATTCCATAGCAGAAAAAAGGCAGAAGGCAAAAAACCATTTCACTTCATTATTATAATTGATTAGCCCTTCATTATCACTCCCTTTCATTTTTCTAAATAAAAACAATGAAGGAGTTATATTATGGAGAAATTTAGCAAGTATCAGAATAAAGATCAAATTAGCAAGTATTTCTAAAGCAGGGAACAGCTCCTATGCATCTGAACTAGACGAATAGAGTACTACTGAATTGAGTCAACAGAGTAGTAGTGCTTATTAGCAACTTCTGAATGACTAACTGAATGGATGATTGCAGCTGTTAACCTACAGTGATTTCAGAATATTTAACAAATTACAACTTAATGCACCATGCTAAAAGCAGTGATTTGCTCCAGAAAAATTATAAGCATTAGTATGGCTAGTCTGCACTTAACTATTTGCAGCCAACTTGTCTGCAGGCTTTTCTGCAGACTTTGGTATCAGAGAATAATTTGTATGGTCATTTGCAATTTTATTTGCACCTTTGCCACCTCATGATATCAAGGTAGCTTTCACTAATCCATAAAAAAAATTGAATTGTTATTATCCTGGAAAACTAGTAATGTCTCAAAACCATCACCGAGAAAAGCCTGGCTAGCTACCCACCAAGAAAATTAGGGAGAATATGCAAGAGATTAACAGCTATGTAAATGGAGAAATGACAACACCAATTATTATGAGTAATTTGATTTGACATTTTGAACTGTTATAGTTTAGAATTGCCTTTGGAAAATGGTTCCCATGTGCAATATTTAATTGTACCGAACAGAATATGCTAAAACCATTAAATATCTTGTAATATTTTAAAATGAAAGTTAATCTAAAAAAGAATTTATTGTAGACAGGTATGTGTGGCACATGTCTGCACACAGGAGAATATAGTGCCATTTGTGCTTTTAAATCTAATCTGATCTTTGTTTGCCGAAGTCAGGTCAAAACTAACATTTACACCAAGCTTGTGCCACTCTTTCATGCTCAGGGAAGGAGGAATGACTTAATACGTTTACAATTTACTTTGAAAATATTGAATTTACTGCCCCACACGAAGTACAACCTCAGTGTATTTTAAGCTAAGTTCTGAAATATTTAGTATCATTATAGTCATTCTCTCCCAGATTGTTAAGTATGCTTAAAAAACAAAACTTGTCTTTAATTCTAGGAAAAAATATTAGGCTGCTTTATTGTGCTTATTAATGCAGATAAAAAATAGTGCTGGCACACCCATATTGACAAGGTTCCTACCATTGAACTAAGTCATTCACTGGGACTTCTTTGTGCTCAATATCTCTGCAAAAGCGCCTCTTAGGCACCACAAATAGATGCAGACACTGGGCTCTGGAAGGCAGTTTTAAAATACAAATGTATGGCTATATTATCAGGCCCCTAAAGGAAACATGGCTATTTCCAATCTAATAGTTTGCTACTTGTTAGAGAAATGGAAATGCCAATTTTAAAACCTGGCAGCTTTTGATATTTCGAGGTTTGGAGACAGTGCTGTGTCCTCTGCTGAGCTGGGGAAGTCTCTCTGTGGGGGTATGTAATGTTCCCATTATTGATGCAGCAGGGCCAGAGCAGCTCAGCCAGCCACCATCCAGCAACAAACTGTCCTTGTAAAAATGTCAGAGAAAAACCCATGCTGGGAAGGAAAGCTACAGCAACTTTACCCTCCCACACACTAATACAACGACATGTGGCATGTGCTTTTCTCACCCTGGAATAAGAGTCTGCCCAGATGCTTCCCTTCACCCCCAGTCAATGCAAGAGGTCCATATGTGTCTCTAGGCAACCATTTCCATTATCCCACATATCCCCTGTGCAGGACTTTGTTAGACTATCAGGGAACATCTTAGAATTAGCTGTGATGAATAGTTGATGAAGACTCTGCAGATGAGTGGATGGGTATATTAAGGGAAATACTGTTGTTCTTTAACTCAAAATATGTAAATGTGACTAGAATATGTTATTAGTTTTATCTGTAAGCTATGGAGTTGGTAAATGCATCTGGTTTTGTCCCTTCTCCTCCTTGCTAAACTATTCAAGCAGAAATGAGCTGTTACATGTAACAGAACAGTTCAAGTGTGAAAAGTGTCAGACAGAACATGAGGCTTCTGAGCTCTGAAGGGGTAAGAGATGGTGATGGAAGATGAACATCAGAATAAGGTTCAGGAAGAGCCTTACTTGACACTTCAGTAGGTTTACATCCACTGAGGGGGCTGCTCTGTGACAGAGAGTGAAGCGTTCTCTTCTATCTTTGGTGTTCTTTGGCATGTTTAGGGAGATTTGTGTGAATTAACAGATTTCCTTTTGATCACATACAATTTCTAAAACAGGTGCTGAATTAAATTTAACTCAGATTAGATATGATTTTTAAAGTTTCTTATCACTGACTTCTGAGTAACTGACTAGATCCCATGGGTACCCCGCTTTACTGATAGAACACTCAAATGCATTGGAAGCAGCAAAAATGAACAAGGTTCTTTCTGTATGTGTGTAGAATGAGGGGGGAAACTGTGGGATTTGGAAGCACACGCCCAATTAAAATGCCTCTTGCTGGTATCTCACCACGTGTGACATGCATGACATCACTAAACAGCTCCCACATGCAATATTCAGTCTTAATGGCCATGCAGGAAAAGTCATACATAGGTTATATAAGGATACAAAGGCAGTTAGGAATGGATCTTTTACTGTTACTATCATTATGCCAGTTACCTAATAAATTTCTTACTAGAAGTACTGTGAAGCCTAATGTTTTTGGAGAACATCTTAGCTCATGACATTGGAAAGTAGGCACCTTTGTAACCTGGTCACAAGTTTAAGACAGGCAGTGTCCTATTTATGGGTACATAACCAGTGCATAAAAAGTCCTTTTTTGGGGGGGATGATGAGGATTTATCAGATTCCTGTGTATGACAGTCAATGGATATTATTTCTTCAGAGGACTTTTGTTGTGATATACATATCTTACTTTTTTAAGAAAAACCTACTTAAAATTAAGGAAAAATTATGCTCAATGCCTGTTTCACTAGATGTATAAAATGAAACCTTTCAAAGAATTTTTCTCCACTTTCACACAATTCAAGTCCTCAAGCAATATAATAAAATGAAGACTGGAAGAGAGGTCACAATACTTAAGAAGGTATCTGAACAATACAGCTTCAAAAGACATGTCTCAGTTTCTTCGAGGAATATTCCTTAAATCAAAGTACATACTATAAATATTCCTTAAATGAAACTATGTATTATAAAAACTCTATATAAAATAGCAAACAGTATGCTGCTCTTATACTGACAGAAAGTGTAGATGTTTATTAATTTCTTTAGAAAATCAACAAATGCCAACATCTTTGAGATCAAGGGCTTTTTGTTAAGTTCATAAGTAACCACAGTTGGAATTATGCTGGAGAGTCTTATACCTTATGGGGGAAAAAAAATAGCTATAAAAACAGGAGGTCTAAGTAAAAGTAAGCGAATATTTGGTAGCTAAAATATGCCCTTGCTCTCTTTTATTCTTTTAATCAGTTCATTTCAAACTTAGTCTTAGGGCGAGTCATGCATTCAAGGAAGTTAAATAAAATTCAGACACAACTCGTAAATCTTCAAAAACAAAAAATAAGTTTATATCAAAATGTGAAACTTGGAGCCTCTCTTATTTTTCAGACCAGTTAGTTAGCACATTCAAAAGTGTTATTACTCAGGGTCAAACCTGCCTTCTTATTTCAATAATATGCATGATAATTGCTTTCTAGCAACTGTTTCAAATATACCCATTAATATTTTGACAAATCCTCTGCTTCTTTAGTATCTGGCTTTGTTTTGTGGGTTTTTTTTTCCCAGGGTTACTCCTCTGACTTTGTGAGAATTATATATATTTTTATAAATGTTAAAGCAGAAGCCAGTCCTTTATATCTAAGTTTAATTTACTTACTAGTTGTAAGTAAATTAATAAAGGTGATTTATGTCTAAATTCAATTTACTTACTAAAGGTGTGCTCTTTCACCTGAGGTATGGAATAATCAGTCAAGCTTCGAGTGCCATCATACAAAAATAAACAGCTGAATGCAGCAGGTAAGGCTTATCTTTTTGAAATTCGCTTCTCAAAGTGCTCTAAAGTATTCCAGAGACCGATTGCCACCAATATCCATCAATCACGGAAGATATAAACATGTCTTGCAGACTTTGTCATGCATCCTTCCTTCTGAATCACACACAGAGATATGGGAACACTGCCTAGTGCTTGGAGCAACACAATTTTGCTTTTATGCTCTGGTATTTACTACAGCCCTTCCTGTTTTGTTCTTCATAAGAAGTAGTGGGAAGCCAACAAATATTTTGTTAGGAAGCATGCCTGTGTCCTTAAAACTCACAAGAAAAAGACTGACTTTTAGTCATCTGCCAGCTTATAAGTGGTGAATCACATGAGAAGGTCCTTGCTTTGAGTTCTTCAAGCACAGTAGGCTTTGGTGATTTTGATGTGGCTCTGAGAAACCAACTGCTAGCTCATCAGTCCTTTCAGGGGGCAGGGGGTATCATAGCACAGCTGCCTATGTGCTATGTAGCATATAGAATATATTGGTCACCATTAAACTTTTGTGATCAATCAAATATGATCAATTCTTTAGAAAGAACATTTTCCAAAGTATAACAGCAATGGCACTTTTGAAATTACTCTGCCAGTTGGTGCTGAAGCCATAAAATCCATGCATGACTGTAAGATAGAGAGTCCACACTGAAGATAAACAAGGAAGGCTACACAGATTAACCTCTTTTTTATTAGCTTTTTGTATTGGGAAAATAATTGGAAAAATATTTTTACAGTTGACCACAAGATTCCGTAGTCTGCCAACTACAGCTTTGCTTATCGAGCATCAAAAAGCATTCCTCTGAGAAGGTAGACTTTGATGCTGAAAAGTGGTTAATGTAGTTTCCATGCTTCTGTTCTACATAATAATATCATTAATGCCTACATTTTGTCTTTTCACAGTTATGCCCTGATAGAGCTATAAGAAAGCTATTTTCATTGCTGTTTTAGTGCAGTGAAGGGAAAAAGAATGTCAGTTTCTGCTCTGCTTAATGCAAATGAAATGCTCATTCTGAGCATAATGTCAGCTATAGATCAAGCATTTGCTGGCAGCACTAAAAAAGATCAGCCAGTGAAGGAAAATCTTCAGATTTAATCCATCAGATTTAAGGGATGTAATAAATATCCAGACAGCACTTAGTGAGCAGACAATACCCAATCCTCCAGCCAAGCATGCCTAAGACAAACAGATCCGATACCCAGGTGGTGAGAAAAAATTCACCCCTTGGCAGAACAGAGATGAATAAAACAACCATTTGTGAGGAATTTTGAGAAAAGGGTTTCTAGGAACAAGAATGGGACAGCAGTGGTGCCTGAAGCAACAGGAGAGAAGACCAAGACTAGAGCCACTGAAGACAACTGGATACAGCAGCTGCAGGAGGTGTTATCTATGGGTAGAATCTGATGGAAATTATTTCTACAGTGAAGCAACACCTATCATCATGTTGAGATGCAACTGGAGATTGTAGTAGAGCTCAGATACGGCCCTTAGAGTGATGGAAGAAAGAGGGTGCATGGACAACCCCAAAGTTTCTGACCCCCAACATGGGTTTTCTGAACATTAATGTGAGAGGTGGTCTGCAGAAATGTGCAACATCTGCAAATAGATGTTCTTATAATTACTTGGCATTCAGAAAAGAAAATACCATATCATATTGCTGCACTGCAGAAATAGTATTGGAGAAATACTATTAATGAAAAATAGCTTGCATTTTTCACTTTATTAATGATACGACTCCTTTATAATGTCTAAGCCAGTTAGACAACCTAGTGCCACTAAAGCGTTATTAAAGACAGGAAGACTGAAACCCAGCTGTCTTTAGAGAATTCAGATCTTTCTATTAAAGGTCCAGTCCTTTTACCTTTATCCATTTTAGCTGGTGCTCATGGAGCAAGCAATTCCAGCCCTTACTGGAAATGCTTACAGAGTAAGATTCTTCTAAAGGCTAATAAATGTACAGTTCAATTCAAATTAGGATATTAAGATAATTTGAGGAAAAAAACTCCCACTGTTCAGAAGAATATTCATTCAGTCTACATTATCTTAACATGTTAAAAATGACCTTTACCTTTTGTCTTGGAGAAAAAGTAACATCCACTTATAACATTTGCACACTTGAATCCTTCAATCAAAAAATGCTGGCTTTTGACCTTTGCACTGTGTTTAGTAATATGACCAAAATAATAAAATAGAGGGTAATTTCTGGCTTCTGCTGCCTGATGGTAAGTCATGAATTGCAGTTCAGAATTGAAAGTGTGTTGCATTGCAAGGTAAATGATGAGGACAGTTACAGGAAAAAGCTGCTTTCTTTATTTCTACAACCTTCAATGAAGCCAAGATAATACCATTAATAGAGATAACTTTACACTTACAATAAAAAAATACTAATTTTTTTATTAAAACAAATAATAAAAATTTTCATTTGGAATGAATAGTTTTGATATTTCTTAAGTATCGTGTTACAATTTCACAGATTATTGAAAAATACCATTGCTAAGAAACAAACATTGCCATTTACATGATAATCGATAATTTTTTCAATCTAAAAGATGCATTATTTCACAACCTCCTTGTATAAATCCAAACATCAAAGAAAAGGGGAGTGAAAAACTTACTTGAAGGGTGCTCTGCAACTTTAATTCTCATTAATAATTATAATAAAGTAAAAGGCACTGATAATAACTTCTTTAAAACTTATTCTTAGAAACATTTCCATATAGAAATGAAAACAGATTAAAATTATTAAAAACTCATCACTGCACATGTCTTGTAGGCCTGTATCTTGTGTCCTCTCAAGTGTCTCTTAACAGGGCTGAGGAATTCTCGTCTCTAATCTTCCCTTGTGCACAGCACATACTGTAACAGACATGGCAGTTTGTGGTGGTCTGAGATGGAGCCTGTACAGATTCATATCAGTCAGCACTGTTCACCATCAGCTATCCCTCATAGTTGCTGAGAATAAGTAGGAAAATCTGAATTAGTTGAGGAGATGTTCCACCACCAGACCCTAATTTTCAATCCCCAAAACCTTGTAAGAAGTGATCAATAACAGGAAAAGTGGGAGAGAAAAGTTCTGCAGTGTTAATTGCAAAACAGAGGAATGGCTAGACAGAGGCAGTCATGAAAGAGGGACAGAACTTCCTTCATCTGCCTGTTCTCATCTTAGATACTAATAAAAATTGGGGTTTGCAGGCTCGTTTGCCTATCTAGCAGATTGAAGGACAGGTTGCCTATCACAGAACACCAGTAGTCAAGCTTCATCATGTTAACCTAACACTCCAAAACAGAGCTTGGGAGTTTCAAGTGGGGTTAAACTTGGTATCTAACTCACTTCTGTGCTGCAGTATATTCCCTGTGTGATTCCAGACACTCATTTTTACTTCTAAGCCTCTTGATCAAGACTCAAAATAAACGTGAAGGCAGTTACCACCTACACTCAAGCAAAAGCCACATTTTTTTCCCAGAGTTTGCCAATAAAAATTAGAGTAGGGCACATTACATGGATCTTTTCTCAGCTACTGAGAATGTGCTACTCCTTTTCACGTGGGCAATTATTATTCCATGTAGCTCTTACCAGTGCAGTCGTTGTATCTTTCTGACCTGTCATTAAGGCCAAAACATAGTGTCTTGGAGTATCCTCCCTTACACAGTGAAGGCAAAGTGTTCTCAGAAACGTGTTCTTTCCTCCAAGAGAGTGCATCAAATTCTACATTTATAAGATTGAAGGAAACAAACCTGCACCCCTTTAATTAAGACTTAAGGCTTTTGTTGACTGACCTCCAAGATATGATTGCACTGGGCTGATGGGGGCATCCTGGGGAAAGACCCCTGGTGCACCAGTCCAATAAGCTTGCACTGTGTCTCCAGTGTTACCTTAAATATTGCTGCCTCTGCCATTTAATCTAAAGGTCAGATAATACCCAAGGTATTCCAAACGTAAGATTGCTGTTTACTGTGTTCAATATAAATTCAACAGGACACAATACAACAGATATGGCAATTGTTTGGCAGTGGACTGAAAATAAGTCAGAAATGGTCACATCAATTTTTCGTAGAGATCAGAGCGTTGCAGTTTCCCATTCCACACTCAGTATTTTTATTTGGAAGAATACTGTGAAATATTTGCATCTGGCATCTGAAGGTCATATCTTTTCACTGCTAATAACTTGCAGCAGTTCTGGCACCTTCCTGTCAGGAGACTTTGTTATTACAAAGTAGCTGGAATAAAGTTTCCGGGAAGGAGGGAGAAATATATTTATTTTTCCGTTTCTTTTACAATAAATTGGCAATGTCTGGTCATTAAAGAGGAAAATAAATAAACAAACAAATATGAAAAAACAAACCAAATCTGTTGTAATTTAGCCTCAACGATTACTGAAAAACCAAGAAAACTCTCAGACCAAGAGAACAATGGAAATAATGTGTAAGTTGCTTTTTGAAGTCATGCAAGAACTTAAATAAACTGGATGAAATAAACTGTATGTGGATTCAAGGAGACAGTTAAACTGGGAGATGCATGGTGCAGAGGAGGAGCTTTGGGCCTTTCCAGGTGGGAAAACATGGCTGTCAGATCTATGCTAGCCTCCTTTCACCCAAGTCTGACAGGAAACATGCCAAAAAGTAAGGTCTGACTAATTATGGCTCTTTTCATCTAAGCACGTAAAATCAGCACAGTGTGACACGAATAGTGTGTAGCTTATTGTCGGAAGCAGTGGTTTTCTGTGTGATGTTAGTACTAATTTAAAATAAAAATAAAAACAAAAGATGGAAAAATAAAAAAGGAAGAGAACAATTGCAAAACAAGTGGTGAATACAAATACCCTCTCAGTCACCTCAGCAGTAACAATATGTATTAACATGTGTTGCCAGGTCTGAACATTAAGTGTTTTTCAAGCGGTGTTTGTTATACCTAATACCTGGATGGAAGGACTGAATTTTGTTTTGACTTGTCCTCCATCACTTGACAGGGATGATGTGCCATAGCAGCAGTGGCAATGGCCCAATAGTGTTAATGCAATGTGACATTTGTTGATGGTTTCCTCCCCAGATACTTAAGCACTCCTTGAGCCAGCCAATATCTTTGCTGAAGAAAATTAAAGTTGCAGTTGCAGATAGCAAAGAGGGAATACAGAGGGTTGATCCCAAATGAGTCAGGATTTCGTAGTTTGTGCTTATGGTTCAACACATAAAGTACACAACTGCACCCACTGGAAAACATGTAGTAAAAAGAGCAAACATCAACTGCTGAAAAAGTTTATTTAGAGAGTTTAGGTATTACTGTTCTATTGTTCTCTGTTGTGAGATATACGAAAAAAATTCCTAATCATGAGAGCAGTTAAATATTGGAAGAGGTTGCCCAGAAAGGTGGTGAAATCTCCCTCACTAGAAATATAAAACACTTGGATAGACAGGGCTTTAGATAACCTAATGCAAGGGCTCCAGTGGCACCTAAAAGGAACTTCTGGAGCACTGGGCAGAAAGTGTGGGTGGATATCCCCAGTGAGACTGGTCAAGGCCATTAAGGCCTACTGGTGTTCTGAGGGTCCTGACAGATTCTGTGATGTGTGACATTTCTAATAACAATCCGTATTTTCAACTGTGCATAACAAATCATTGAAGATGCTGTTCTTAAACTGGCTACTGCTTTTGGGGTTAGCCTGAAAATCAAACAAAAACTATGCAGACATGCATGAACAATACCTACAGTTTTGGTTGTGTTTGAGATCAATTGAGTTATGACTAATCCCTCTAGCCAAGCTCTGTGCAGTAATGCCAGCGAATCCTTTGCATATGGAAGGGGAAGACCACCTAGATTCTGCCTTGATTCAGCCGTCACAACTTACATGTTTAGTCAGGATACTTACGTTATAACCCTATCCACCTCTATAGCTGACAGAGAAAAAGATGCATGTTTGAGGGATATTTCAGTCTACCCAAGCTCTGGACATCCCCAGGTAAGTTTGGAACACATCCAAACCATGTGTTCCACTTGGATTTGTTCATGCTTGTGTATGACCCTTAGCTGTCTATTTGTGTATGACATCTTAACTTTCAAACAGAGAAATTCAGGCAGTTAGCAAAACTGTTGCTGATGTATCCATCAATATATCTGATAAATAAATCAAGATGAAGACCAGCTGTGACATCTAGGAATTCTTTCTGCTACCCAACTGATTCCTGAATTAGAGGGTCACAGACTAAGCTAGTAATGTTCTGATTACATCACCTGTTGCATCTAAGGAATTGCAACTAGCAAGCAATCTTTTCTTGGTGTTCCTTAACATTTTGCCCTTTGCATAACCTTAAGGGAACATCTGATTACTAATTTACATCTGCCTGCTTCCACAATCATTTAACAAATTCCAAAGCGTACTGGTCATATTCAGGACTGAATATTGCCCAAGGGGAAATATGTTTAGTAGAGGACCAGGGAAAGCTCACAGCCAAAGCAGCCCAAAATGCTCCAGGAACAACCTCCAGATAGAATAAGGTTGACCATTCTTACATTAATGCAATCATTTTATATAAAGAGGCTAAGCACAAGCTGTATTGACTCAGTGCCTCTCCTAAGGTCAATCTACAGTCAGGCAAAGGGCCTCAAATATAAGGCCTGTCAGGTTAAATGCAAGCTGCTTTAGCTGTTAAACCCTAACTTTTGTTCCCTGTGTAACATACATTGTGAATGTGACTTATGGTACCTCATGAGAAAAAAAAACTGGGGTGTCATCATTCTTCGGTCTGATGGAATAAGACTTGGACTGTGTAAGTAGATGTCAAGGGCGAATGTCTGGGGCTGCTTGTCCAATGACACCCTGGGCCCTAAAGATCACAGATACAAGCTGTATCTTCAGATATCTAAAAGTCTAAAAAGGTGTCTTGGGATGGTATTCTGAAACTTATTATTCATAGTCAGTGTTCAGATTTTAGGAAGAGAAAATTATTTGAATCAGTCAATAAGCACAGATAATATGCAATTCAAATTCTTTCTCCAGTCACTTAGCTTTCTTTTCCATGTTTTGAAAACCTTCAAGCAAGCCTCTCATATTTGATGTGTGGGTGTGTGCATGGTGTGGGCTGTAACTGTGCTGATTTTTCTTCAGTCAGTTGTTGCCTGGAAGCAGTAGAGGAGAAAGCATCGGTGGGTAAGCTTGAAGCTGCTTAGCTAGAGAAGACAGCCCACACCTTTTAACTTAGGACCAAGAAGATTCCAGTACTCAGGTAGGTAGAAACTGTTGAGAGAAAACAGCTCCATAAAATCATAATGGACTGCAGGTGCTATTCTCATTTATTGGTTCGAGGAAATAATATGAAGCTTCCATGGACATATTCAGAAAGCCCCAAAGTATGGGAACACTTGCAAATTTTGAGATGTACTGTAGTGACCACCATAAAGCAGAAAAAAACCCTTAGCTTTCAGTGCAGGGCAGATATGATATTCCTATATATGATATGATATACTCAGCTGCTGTTGCAGCCTGAGGTTGTCCCTGCATCCATTTCTGCACTGGCTAGTCAATGTATAATATTTCTGACTAAAGCTTTGTCACTGAGGCGGCAACATCTCTCTAATCAGCTTCTGCCCAGCCACCCAAATCTCCTACGCACACAGCAAAGCTAGCTGTGTTCTGCTGCACTCTACAGCTCTCTACAGAGGCCTGTCCTACCACAAAAAACTTAATTAAGAGGTGGTTGCCTGAAAGCATACAGTAACTTATTTCAATTAGCATTTAGTAACAAAGGCATGAATGGTTTGTATTTGAACTGTAATCACGTGTCACCACATAATGGAATAAAAAACCAACAGAGCATTTCCAAACAGCTCTGGAGTAAAATTGTGAATATTTGGAACAAAACACTTCCAGGGAACAAAACCTGACAAATATTTGGATTGAGTTCCAAATATCTAAGGCTTTCTTTTCCATTTATCCTGAAATCTAAATTCAGATTTAAAAGTTAGGTTGATAACTCTGAGTTTTATCATCATCCAGTCAGTTTGGATGACTCATAAAAATAGCACTTCTTAATGCCACCAGAGATGGCCTTAATATGTGATCCTAAAGATGGGCTTTTTTGGTGGTTTTGGGGTTTGGTTGGTTTTTTTTTTTTAATTTCCTAAAATTTCTTTTCTGTCTAAATCTCCTTTCAGCCCTATTTTACTTGAAAAATACTGTTCTTGTGAGCTAGCACACCCTGCTGGTCAATCAACAGAACGTGACTGACACAGCAAAATATTTCCAAAGATAAAGTATAACATGCAATTAAAAAGTAATCTGTTGTGTCTTCTGAGAAAAGGAAACAAATCACAATCATACGTAAACCACAGCTGTCCTCCACAGTGGAGTTAATTCACGAATACTGTTTGATTCATATAAATATATTAAAAAGGGGTTGGTTCATACCCCTGACTCTATTTTCATTTTTCAGAAGGAACTAATTAGATGCAAAGCAATTAAACCAAGGAGTGTGCAGTGCTCCAGTGGGCCCAAAGTCAGCTGTCATCTTTTCAAGCTTGAAAAATTAAAAAGGAGCTTCAAATATATCTTCAGATCCTGTCCTTAAATGTAAGTGCTTGGGGAGAAAAGGAAACTCCCTGAATCCAAGTGTGACCCTGGGGCTTGTTCTGCTTCTGATCTCCAATCAGCTGTGCAAGCCTTTGAGAGCTGGTGATCATCAGTATTTTCTACACTCTTTATTCAACAGCTGAAGGGATTTCAGCACCAACCATTTTCACACCCAATCATGAGGAGTTGAGTTACCTGCATTTACATCATGAAATTCTGGGTAAGTGGTTACTATTTTCATG
Source organism: Eurypyga helias (assembly GCF_000690775.1). Classification (NCBI taxonomy): domain Eukaryota; kingdom Metazoa; phylum Chordata; class Aves; order Eurypygiformes; family Eurypygidae; genus Eurypyga; species Eurypyga helias. Next base: position 81,975 of record NW_010240474.1, on the reverse strand, counting down.
ATACCACATTTTGCAAATAGATAATAGTTACGCAAAGCATTATCTCTGAAATTGCAGGAATTTTTTGTGAAGTCTCCTTGTGTGTTTCTGACTAGCTTTGGTGTTTCACTAAGCAGCCCCTAAATCCAAATTCTTTTTGTCTTATTTGCTGATGGCTGCTATACTCTTACCACACTTCACTCTACTTTTGGATAACCTAATTCAGCGACATTAATCTATACTGAAAAGGGCATCTCAGATTCCTCTTGGTGCTTCTCTACTGAGCGAGTGGTGGTGCCTATTTCCCATGCCAAGTGGTACATTGCTGCCTGACCAGGCAGTGCACAGCACGATGACAGACCCTTCGCAGGGTAAGTGCAGCATAAGCCTGGTGAGTTCATGACTATCACAGTCTAAGGGCTACCAATTTTCATGAAACCTCTAAGAACATGATTATCTTTAATCCTGCTGCCAAAACTAGTTGAAACTGGCCATCAGGTTCAAAAGATTCTGCAAAACAAGATGCAGGAAGTAATGGACACAAAGTTATTTAAAGAACAGTCAGATTAACCAAGGGGAAATAATGATGTAAATTTAAGAAAGTCAGTAGACAAGCAATGCTTTCCTTCATTTCCATCATGAAAAGAAAGTAACATCAATATGATTAGAATTATTCAGTTAAGATGTGAAAGAACTTAAGGATATCAGAAGAAATTATCTCACCTGATCTTAAAATTATATAACTTCAGTCTTGATTTTAAGTGCATGAACCAGTTCCCTAATTATGTTTAGTGCAAAGACAGCCATTGTTGCCATTAACATTTTCCTGTTCAATCACACTGTCTGTAACCAGCCACTAATAAGAATTAATGAGACAAATCTGCCTTGATTTAGTTTCAAGGCACATGCAGGAGTTCGGTCTCTCGGGAGAGTTTTACTTACTCACCACCTGTATCTTAAATGTGTTTTCTTAATTTTGGAAGGCCCAAAAAATCTGCCAGTCTCTGCTCTGTTGCTTCTGTTCCTTGCATCAAACTTTGCATTCTTCAGGGGCTTTCCTGTTAAACCCTGCCTATGGAGGTCACACATGCTGTATTCATCCTCTGAAGTGAATAATCTTCTTCACCTGCTGGAACTTACCTAATGGGTTCAGCTGCTTCCAACAGCTGGTCCAGCCAGATAATGTGGGGACAGCAAGGGAGATGCAGAACCAGAAACCAATGCAGAAGGATATCAGTAAGATAAAATGGCATTTTGGAAAGAGTACGGAGAATAAGGTATTCCCAACAGAAAATAAGCACGGTTATTTCTAAAGATCATTCTACTTTAGTGCTACTTTAGTAACCTTTCAAATAATTCAGGTTCATTCATTGTTATTACCATTTTTACATCTTTTTTGTTTGCATAGCTGTCTTATTTCATCCTACATTTTTCACTTTAGGGGCCAAGAATGGAATGATACAACAATCATATAGAGTTCTGCCCTGATGAGGCCATCCCCTACTTGACACTGGCAACGATTTTTGCTCTAATTCAGCTGTGGAGGCTTTGTTGTCCTAATCAGGTTCTGATAAACCTGATTAGGTTTAGTATAAACACATGTGTTTTCAAGTGCTGAATTAACTACAAAGATGTTTGTATTGTTCACTTCACAAAGTTCTCAACTAGATGATGAAATTCTAAAATTGGAATTAGTAAAGCATTGGTTGGAGGATTGGCTACTCACTTCTACTAGGAAAATCTTCTTTTTGGGTGTTACAACCTCCTGTCTCTTCAACACAACAGAATACATGGCACTAATGCTCAGAGGAGGAGAATGCAGGAAAGAATGTGTCTTTCCCTGATGTACATGACAGCTCCTGTGGTATTTATATGTGCATTTGGAGACAGCTGTGTTCCATGAACTGGAAAACAGATGGTCAAGGGGTATTTAATATAAATATCATCCACCTTAAACGCACTGTTTAAAAAATGTCAATTACGTTTTTGTCTTCTTAGGCCAGAAAAGATTAAATAACAAAGGCACAATGAAGGCAGAAAATTAGGAGAATTAATTAGCAATCAATGCATTGGAAAAGCCATAAGCAACGTCAGGTAACAAAGTGATGTTCCTGAAGAAGTAACCTTGTGCTATGATAGGAACCTTTCAGTTAAAACTAGTAAGACCAGGAAGGCATTTTCCCAGAACCTTTGGACAGAATTTTATTTGGGATCCAATCTTTTTAGTGCCAACAGAAAAAAACCCCAAAACTAAATGAATCATGAAATTTTCTGAAATTGTGAAGGGAAAGATCTGCTTCTGCCCTTCACCTCACATTCATCTTTTTAGGTGAGGAGAGAGAATATAATAAAAAGAGAAACAAAGGGGAACGGACTGTTGTTACTCACACCAGGCTGCATTGCAAACAAAATTTAAAAAAAAAAAAAATCTTGTAAAGCAAACTTACTAATTTTCCAGATAGCTTTGTGCCAAATATGTTAATGAACAGAATCTTTATTTTTAGTTTTTAGTTGCCAGGTACTGAAATGTCACAGCAACTGAATTGAATTGCCACAGCAAGTGAATTAAATTGCATATTTGGTCCTTCTTGAAGAAAGCTGAAGGCAAGTGTTAGCGAACGAAGAAGCTTGAATATTTATAATTCATTTTAGTTTATATGTGAAGGACTTCTGTTTCCACTACAGTAAGTTTTAAGGCCTTCATTAAAGCTACGTGTTTATTTTGAAATAATTTAAATCTCATTGCAAATATGTACTTCTTTAAAGTCAATATTAATTTCAAATGTATAGCTTCAATATGTAAATATAAATATGTAAATAAAGTAAAATGTAGCATGTATATAATAAAGTGAACTAGCATAGTATGGTATCAAATGGATGCAATTCCCTCCTGGGCAATGCCCCTGAAAATAACATCATTATTGATTATATCATATCCAGACAATCATTCTATTGACAGCTTTGCACTCTTGGAGCCTATTCTTGAAACTGTAAATCTAATACCATCAGAGTCAGTGTTGGTAGGAAGCTGTAGCATTTAAATTCACACAGTCTCTTCTTCCAGTTCACCAGTCCCCTTCACCTGCTAACCCTCTGCTCTGCACCTTAAATATAATTAGCCATGAAGCCTTTTTTAAGATGAGTGAATCTTGCATCTGACAGGTTATACAGCCTTGAAGAGAAGTCCATGTTCCCTCTCTATGGATCTAGTATATGATTAGCATATGCTGATCTTCATCAATATGCTGAAAAGGGTCCCACACTGTCTTCTAATGCTAATATTCTTACATTATAATCTGGTACTGTCTGTTTGCCTCTGGCTTTTAATTTCTTTCATAAAATGATAATGTGTCATGTTTTAATATGGTGGTTGTATAACTGTCTCTGGTTGTGACTAACAATTTCTCAACTATGATTTTTTTAGTGGCAATATGTACGTTTACTGAAACCTAAATCATTCATGAGAATCCTGCAATCTAACAAGATGGAGAAAATGTCAGAGTACAATACATTGACCCTTTTTAAAAGGAAAATCTTCATTTTTCCACTTAAGAATGACTTGATTATGCAGCACAGTTGATTTATACTAAAAAGCTACCATTTAAAAGCCATTAAAATTGAAACAATGTTTTGATATGTACAAACCAATGATTTGGCTTAAATCCAGTTTTATTCAGCCGGAAAACATTCATCTCAAGAATATCTTTGAGATTTTTATCTTCTTGGGTAAGTTGACAATGAGTGATAAACTTCAAACATTGCTGAACGGGGAACTCTCTTTCTTATCAGCCACTGTGTCCCTATACTTCAAGTCTCCTTGGTGTGTTTAATGTCATCCTTCACCGGAATTCCATTAGTGTGCGAAGGCTGGTGCTGTCCTTGGGGTGAGTGCCCTGTCTGGCCATTACCATCCTGTGTTTCAGTTACTGAACACTCCTGGATTTTTATTGGCTTGACTTGATCGCCCACCATGACCATTCCACTTCATTTGACCTTAGCAGGGACCACAGTGACCTAGAGTCTTCAGATGTTTTGATTTCTTTCTGACTTTAACTGTAGCATCACTGGAAGACGTAACTGACTTTTTTTCTAAGTAACACTTAAATGCATGTGAACCACTGAGTTAAAAAGGTGGGGGTTTCCCCCGGGGCTGCAAGATAGAGCTGTAGTTTGTGCTCTTCACTGGTGGACATCATTGAGCTGGACCTCAGGTAACTGTAGCCCAGACACTGTCCAGGAAAGTTTCATATCGGGAAGTAGGTGAGAATAGCAATAAGAGGACTGGTGGTCACAGCTGCAACAATGAGCAGTAGGCTTATAGGTCTGTAAGGGGAAAGTGCACTGATTTCAGTCTACCTCAGCAAACACCTGAAGATCACTGAGTGACCCAACCTTTCCCACTTTTCCCCAAAATGCACTGTGCCCCCAGTAGCTTATTTTCCCCTCCAGTCTGACTCAGTCTCTTGGTAGACGGATTGTCACTGCTGACCGTTCTTGTTGAACATGCAAGATTGACCCTTAAAAATATAGAGGTAGGAATTTTGACTTTTTGTCTATATTTTAAGGTGGATTGATTTAAAAGAAACTAATCTGCTAGAGAATCAGAGCCATTCACAAGACCAACATTCTCCAGTGTGAGATACCTGAGCATTCCCAAAGCTAACAACTGTACTGTTAGCTGCTGCATGTGTATGCAATTTAGCATTTTCAGTATGACCTTAAAAATATAGAGGTAGGAATTTTGACTTTTTGTCTATATTTTAAGGTGGATTGATTTAAAAGAAACTAATCTGCTAGAGAATCAGAGCCATTCACAAGACCAACATTCTCCAGTGTGAGATACCTGAGCATTCCCAAAGCTAACAACTGTACTGTTAGCTGCTGCATGTGTATGCAATTTAGCATTTTCAGTATGAAC
>NW_010240474.1:42221-77067 GCF_000690775.1 Eurypyga helias | reverse complement strand
CTGCAATAAAAAGCTGTGTGCAAAGTCTACAAAACTTAGAAGTCTGAAATTGCTTGCAGTCTCCTCAGGGTACATGTGTGAATGCTAGTTGATTTGAAGCGTAAAGGACAAAATGCCTTTAGGATACAGCTGACGCTGATTCCATAGTCAAGATCCATTGTTTTACAATGTTCTTTTACTTTTGAATCAGTATCGCTGTCAGTAAGGAATTGCCATTTCAGCACTTAGTAGCTTTTAAAGCTGCTAAAGGACTTTTCTTTGATGCTGTAGCTTCATTATGCCTTTTTTAGGAAGCAGTTACATTTCTGATTGTTCTTGTTTTCTTTGATTGGGCAGGACTATTTCTGCTGCAGCTAGAAACCCTGATATTTTTGCTGATGTTTGGAGGGAGGTTTCTAATGCTTTGTAACACAATTTTCACAAAAATCCCAAGTCTAAAGCTCATTCCACCTGCAAACTCACCATCCGGAATGTCAAGTTAGCGAACACATTTGTCTATTTCTAAATTCATTGCAAACCTCAACTTTCTATGGGACTGGTGTGGGAGAAGCACATCTGGTTACTCAAAGGAGAAGAGTATGGCAGACTGGGCTGCAGATGGAACACCGGGAATCCCCTTTCCATGAGGTGTCTCACCAGGAGAGAAGTCACCTTGGGGACATGTCATACTAAGTCTTCTTGAGTGTGAGTGGACAATGCTAACTATTTGTGCAATTAAGCATCATCACCACCCTGGTTTCTAGGCCTTCATCAGCAAAGAGAGAGGTATTCATGGGACTCCAATGTTAGGCACAAAATCAGTGTTTCCTTAATGTCTCTCCTCGTCCTGTATAGTCAAAGGCTAGAAACTCCTTGGCATGTCCAACACACAGAAAATCCCAAAACCTCAGTTGCCGCAATTCCCTGGGGCTTGAGACAAGTCCCAGCGCAGAGTCTTAACCCTAGCAGGCCATGTGGATATGGCCTTAACATCCCGCTCCCTTCATAAACAACTCAAAGTCCCACCATTGCTTACAGAGGCTTTTCTGATTCTCTGAAATTTTGTGGGAGTTTTCCCTTGCAATTAAAATATTTTGCAAAGTTGTCTCCTCCATAAAACATATTCTCACAAGTTCAAGGGAGAGTGCTAAGGACAAAAAGACTCAAGAAAGATGAGCATGCAAAGAAATGCACCTACTTCGTTGAAGTACAGCAAAACGTGACAGGAACAAAACATGGCTTCAGTGTGAGTGTAAGGAAAAGGGGTATTTATGGTGGAATCACTATGAAACTCAAAACGCCAAACTCAAGGGTGATGCGTAGTGTTGGATGGAGATTAGTAAAATGAAACATGATTGCTCTAAGGCTTAGAAGGTGAATAATATATTGGGAAATTCAATATAAAATTAATCTCACACATGAAACAAGGAAAAGCTGGAGCCACTGCATAATATTAAAAGTTAATCTCCAAGTTCTCCGAAGTAGTTACATGAGGTGGTCAGAAAAGGTGACAAATACCTATGGGAATCATAGAATTATTTAGGGTGGAAAAGACCTTTAAGATCATCAAGTCCAACCATTAACCTAACACTGCCAAGTCCACCACTAAACCATGTCCCTAAGCACCACACTTACGTGTCTCTTAAATACCTCCAGGGATGGTGACCCAACCACCTCCCTGGGCAGCCCGTTCCAATGCCTGACAACCCTTTCAGTGCAGACGTTTTTCCTAATATCCGATCTAAACCTCCCCTGGCAAAACTTGAGACTGTTTCCTCTTGTCTTGGGAGAAGAGACCAACACACATTTCACTACAACCTCCTTTCAGGTAGCTGTAGAGAGCGATCAGGTCTCCCCTCAGCCTTCTTTTCTCCAGACTAAACAATCCCAGTGCCCTCAGTCACCCATCATGACTTGTGTTCTGTCCTTTACAGCAGCAGACAGAATAAATTCTAGCTGGGCTTTGGCCCTTCTAATTTTCTCCCTGCATAAGCTCACAACATTCTCATAGTCTTCCTGAGTTGCCTGCACCTTTTTCCAAAGATCATAAACTCTCCTTTTTTTCCTGAGTTCCAGCCAAAGCTCTGTGTTCAGCCAGGCTGGTCTTGTTCCCCACTGTCTCATCTTTCAGCATATGGGGACGGCCTGCTACTGCACAATTACGATTTCCGTCCTGAAGGTTGCCCAGCCTTCCTGCACTCCTTTGCCCCTCAGGACTGACTCCCAAGGGACTTTGTCAGCCAACCTCCTAAACAGGCCAAAGTCAGCCCTGCAGAAGTCCAGGGTGGAAGTTCTGTGGACCCTTCTCCTTACTTCTTCAAGAATCAAAAACTTTATAATTTTGTGACCACTCTGCCCAAGGCACCTCCAACCCTCACATCACCCGCAAGTCCTTCTCTGTTCACAAATAGGTCCCATGGGGCAACTTCTCACCAGCTATGTCAGGGAGTTATCATCTTCCACACATCCCAGGAGCCTCCTGGACTGCTTCCTCTCTGCTGTGTTGTATTTCCAGCAGAAACCCAGTAAGTTGAAGTTCCCCACGAAAAAAAGAGCTAGCAATGGTGAGATTATTCCCACCTGCTTATTGAATGTTTCATCTGCCTCTTCATTGTGGTCGGGTGGTCTATAACAGACTCCCAACATGATATCTGCTTTGTTGGCCTTCCTCTGATTCTTACCCATAAACACTCAACGCTTTCGTCACCATCATTAAGCTCTACACAGTCAAAACACTCCCTAACATACAGGGCTACCCCACCACCCCTCCTTCCTTGCCTGTCCCCTCTGAAGAGATTATAGCCATCCATTGCAGCACTGCAGTTGTGCAGAGACTTCCCACCATGTTTCCATGATGGCAACTATATCATAGTTTTTTTGCTGCACAAAGGCTTCCAGCTCCTCCTGTTTGCGGCACATGCTGTGTGCATTGGTGTAGGTACACTGCAGATAGGCTCCTGATCCTGCAGCCTTTTTGGGGGGAGAAGCCCTAATTCTTATGTGACCATTCTCAGACACTTCTGTGGTTTCTAACAACAATAGCCATTGCACCATTGTGGCTGGATGGATGTCCATCCCCTACCTCCACCGAGACAGCAGATACAAGGACCTTACTAGCACACCATCCCTCAAATGTTGGAGTGCCACCTCCAGACATATGTCTAGCGAGCCTGGTTTTACACCCTTTCCCCTTCAAATCTAGTTTAAAGCTCTTTCAATGAGCCCTGCAGAACTCCTGCGTGAAGAACCTTATCCCCCTTTGAGACAGGTGTACCCCATAAGTGGCCAGCAGGCCTGGTGTCCTGTAAACCAACCCATGATCAAAAAGTCCAAAATCCTGCCAGTGACACCAGGCTGGGAGCCAGGTGTTATTCTCCCTTGCCACTTCACAGGAGTGCTTGAGGTCTGGTTTTCTTAAAGCACTGTCCATCAGTGATGTTGGTGAGGTGAACTCAAAACTAAATATTAACAAAGAGGGTTGTGGTGTGGATGGCCTGACCATGCAGCAAGCTGCCCAGGCAGTAGCCATCCTCCAGAGATGCAGAGTGAGGCCTGGAGAACATGGTCACAGGGTCCACAAGGGACAGATGGGAAGGAAAAAATGCCCCCACAGCCATCTGCAGGAGACATCCTGCTCCTGCCACCTCTGGTGCACTTGCAGTTGCACAGTCAGTTTAAGACGCTTCCTGCTTTATTTGAAGCCACTCATTCCTGGACCCTTACTGACTCCTCAGGCGTATCAACTTGTCCCTCTCTGTGGCCACATTCCTGAACCGGATTTTCACATGATGCTGTTTAAATAGAAGGAAAGTGTACAGATGGGATTTCAGACAGCCAGGTGGGTGTACAAGCCCATAGCTACACACAGCAGAGGAGAAGACAACATGCATCAGGGCAGGAGGTGAGTAGGGAGACCTCTTACAATCTGCTCTTCCAGGGCACGAAGGCAACTGGATGACTGAAATGCACGCTAAGCCTAGCCCAGAGGGCTCCCACTGGCCTGGTGCTTTACAAACTAAAACCAGTTTATAGTCCTGATCCCAAACTACTGCCAACTTAAAAAACAACAACAAAAAAATCTCCAAAGCTCCAAAGCAAAGCTGATTTTTTTAAATATTTGAGTCAGAACAACAGGGCATTAATTGTGGTTATGATTTAATGGCAATTTTTTGGCACGGCATTTCACTAGACTTTAAAAGGGTATTTGTCCTTCAAGCCCCAGTAACAATACGGATGTCTCTCCTTATAGCAAACACATTAACAAAGGACCAAGGAGCTGTTGCCCCTCCTAGTTTAAATTTCCTTTTTTTTCTTATCCAAAAATTGCAGACTATTGACTAGAGAGGATAACAGTGCAATAACAGAGTGCTAAGGGCCATAGCTTTTTGTATCCCTTGACTTCACTTCCACAGAGTAGTCCTGCAGGCACCATTCAGTCTTAGAACAAGTATCTGTTATATAAAGAGCACTTTTTTTTGTGTATAACTCATCATTTCAGATGCTAACAGTACACAGCCTGACTTGCTGCTTGCTGAATTACCTGTTTTGTTGCTAGGAAACTTTTGAAGAGGAGCCAATTTGCCATTCAGCTATTTGCTTCATGTACAGTTATATGGAAGAGGACCTAAGCTGATCATTATTTTAAACAATGCCCTCCAGTTTTTTCACGTGACACTTAGGGACAGGGAAACGTGCTATGCAGTAACACTGGTTATGTGTATGATTAAGATCTCCCAAAATTCAAGAAGAAAGGCAGGATTCACATCAAGTTGGTATCCTCGCACAGAGATCATTCATCTGGAAAGTGAAAATGTATCTGTATCGTGCTTAACCTCTCCATTTGGGCAGCACTGTACATTTTATATTATTATTATTATTTACTACAGTAAGAGGCATGGTCCCAGCCAGAATCAACGCTCCATTGTGTGATCAAGCCCTTGCTTTGAAGCGTTTATAGTCTGACACGGTGATTCTTGACTTTTATCAAGAAATTATGGCCTTTCACACTATCTACAGACCTACTGAAGAGAACTGGGCTGGTGAATAGGTAAGGTGATAAAACATGGCTAACAGGGAGACTGCCCCCCTCTGGGGATTAGAGCGCTCTGGCTACTGACCTCCAGTTGCAGTATAATTTCCCAGTGCTGTTGCTCCAGGGCTTCCCAGCCTGAGTCACCTCAGCTAGCAGGGAAATGAGCATGGTGAAGAGCCAGGTACCTGAGACTCATGAGGGGGTGACAGTCATGAAGACCTCTGTTCCTGATTGTGGTCACTGAGAAAGCTGATCGTTCTGTGTTTTGGAGGAACCACACAAATTCATAGTTGTAGTTAAAATTATCTGTACCTTTTTGTACCTAAAATATTATCAATAATTTTGTCTTTGGGAAAGGGACAGTTCCTCTAAAGCTAATTTTAAGACCATTTGAATACGTTTCATACTGTGAAACAGCTGGGTTTCAAAAACAGGAATCTTCCCCCAAGTTCACATATGCAGCAGTGACCCAAAAGCCTGGTAACACACAGTTTTATTCTGAGTGCTGCACTCCAGGAAAGCAGAGAAGGAGGAGTAAATAAAAATAGTTCCACTAATATATGCAGGTTCTGTAGATTTTACACTTCTAACATTTGGATGAACCTAATAAATTCAGTGAGGCAGGATGGTGTGACCAGTTGGTAAGTCTTCCTAACGCTGCCAGCAAGCCCTTCTTTCTAGAAAAAGTCTTCAAATAGTTCATTAGACATGGTGACTACTGAAGCTGAAAGAGTTTTAGAGAAATACATGAGAACATAGAGAAACTGCGGACAATCTCAGCTGTGAGGAACTGTTTGTCTTGTCTGCTTGAATTTATCATAAAATAGAAATGAAATTTTCTTGAATAATATATTTTGGGATTAAAAATTAAGACTTTATGGATGTGAAAGCCCAATATTAAATATCAAGTTTTGGTAACGGGAGCTACAGAGGTGGCTTCTGTAAGAAGCTGCCAGAAGCCTCCCTTGTGTCTGAGACAGCCAATGACAGCCAGCTCCACGACACAGCCACTACTAGCCAAGTCCAAGCCCATCAGTGACAATCATAAGACTTCTGGGATAACATGCATAAAAAGGGGGAAAAAAGGAACCAGAAAGGAGTAGATTTTGCAGACAGAGAGAGAGCAAGCAAGACGTGAGAGAACTCTGCAGACCCCAAGGTCACTGGAGAAGGAGTGGGAGGAGGTGCTCCAGGCACCGGAGCAGAGATTCCCCATCAGCCCATGGCACAGACCATGGTGAGGCCGGCTGAGTCCCTGCAGCCATGGAGGGTCACAGGGGAGCACAGACCCACCTGCAGCCTGGGGAGGACCCCACGCAGGAGAAAGGGGGTGTCATGGGATGCCTGTGCTGGAGCAGGCTCCTGGCAGGACCTGTGGCCCAATAGAGAGAGTTGCCCAGGCTGGAGCAGGTTTGCTGGCAGGACTTGTGATGCCGGGGGGACCCACGCTGAAGCAGGCTGCTCCTGAAGGACTGCACCCCATGGAAGGGACCCATGCTGGAGCAGTTTGTGAAGAACTGTAGCCCATGGGAAGGGCTCACACTGGGGAAGTTCACAGAGACCTGTCTCCCGTGGGAGGGACACCACATTGGAGCAGTGGAAAACTTTAAGTCCTCCCTCTGCGTGTCAGAGGCAACATGTGATGAACTGACTGCAACCCTCATTCCCCATCCCCCTGCTGGAAGGAGGTAGAGAAGAGTGGGAGTGAATTTGAGCCCAGGAAAAAGGGAGGGATAGTTGGAAGGTGGTTTATGATTTGGTTTTATTACTCTTTTATTCTGATTTTATAGATAATAAATTAAATTAATTTTCTCATGTTGAGTGTTTTGCCCATGATGGTAATTGGTGAGTGGTCTCTCTCTGTCCTTATATCGACCCACAAGACTTTCATTATATTTTCACTCTCCTCTGCACAGCTGAGGAAGGAAAGTGATACAGCAGCTTAGGTGGGCACCTGGCCTCCAGCCAAGGTCAACTCACCACAAAATCTAACATAAAATCCCCCAGGGTAAAAAGCAGATAGGGTGGTTGGAGGACTCAGGGGACTGGGGCACTACTTTCCCCTAAGTTCCATGCACTCAGTTCATCTGGCATGTGAATGGCAAATCCATGACCTCATGGCTTGTCATCTGGATCACAAATGCTTCCAGTCCTGACCTCCAAGAGCACTTTTTCAGGATACTTTGTCAAGGATACCCAGCATCTGAGTTCAGTGAAACATCTGGGCTCACAGCTCCTGAAAATCCCTCTCTAACTCTAGATGGAAGGGATGGGAAGGAGGTGAGTGTGAGACTGATTAATGCTTCCTTCAATGCAATACTTAATTTTGAAAAAAACATCAAACACAAAATGTTCAGTGTGGCAACACGGATGTGTTGGAATGAAAGGTCACAGGAAACCCTAACTGATAGTTCGAAGTGGAGCATCAAGCTTTGAGCAGCAAAACTGAAAAGGCATTTTTTAGTTGTAGTTAAAGAAATTTCATTATATAAGTCATTGCCTTAAATCACTGTCATTATAGTGATTAATTTATTCTTTCACATATAAAACATGTTATTAAATATATCACCCTTATTTGCTAATTGCTTATTGGAAGGTAAAATTGATGATTCCTGCACTGAATCCCTAAGTTTAACGAGCCCTATAATTTTCTCAGTAACATGCATAATTAGTGTAGCTTGGTTTCGCCTTGTCCTACCAAGTGAATCACTCTAGACAAGAAAACTCCTCGAGAATGGTCTGCACATACCTTGCTAGAAATAAAAGCAATGTAGGGCTTTTGTGATTTTTGGGTTTCCTCAGTGTCTAAGAAACCTCAGATCAGTATGGTCTGGAATATTAAATATGCTATGCATTGGAGACTTTTCCAGACATTATGCTAACTGAATAAAGCATATTCAACTTCTATTACATTTCTAATAAAAAGTAAGAAACAGCAACTTCCAGTGCAAAAAGACTTAGCACACTAATTTTACCTAAATATGTTGGGGAAGGAAAGTGACAACTGAGAGTGTGCAGGAAAAGTCGATGTTCTACAAGGCCTCAACACCTCAGGGTGTTGAGGACACAGATGAGCCACACTCACTGCCTGGGGTTCTTCTAGGTGGGATTGTTGTCCCCTGGAAAGAAAGACAGCATGTCCCTGCTTCTGCTGTGACTCTTGTTAAGTATGCCCAAGGCCTTTTTAAATATTCATATTTGAATACCATTGCTAAAACGATTGTCACATCAGATACCGCAGTGGCTCTCGTATTTAGTGGGGAGATCAGCAGGTGAAAATGGGGTGAGTTCCAACCACTCGTACGAAAGACTTCAGATTATTTAAGCAGCCAACTGAATGTATCACGTGAGAGCAGCCCTCACAACATAACCTCCAAAGAGGAGGTTGTTTGCTTAATTAGGACCTACATGGATGCTACAAGCTGAAGGATGCAATTAACTTGTCGAGCTTCTCTCTACCTGCATAATTTTTTTCTTTCATATTAAAATGTCTTATGCATTTCAGCTAGTGACAGATAAAAGTAATCTGCTTTCCCTTCCCCCTCCCCCCTCCCCCCCGCTTCCAGAGGTGTAAGGGTTTGCAATTCTCATTGAAATCTAGTGCTCAATGCCTCACAACATCAAGCCAGTGATGCCTTTCTGCTTCTTACAGAACTTGTCTGGGACTTGTGTTGAGAAAGAAACCATTTCTGTGGCAACAGTAGAGAAAGCACACAAGTGGTAATTATCCAATAAAAACAATATATTTAGTGATATTTATGATATAAATCATATTCGGGGGGGAGGGGAGAATGTTTTTGGGGACAGGGACAACACACACCAACCCACAAATATTTCAAAGAACAACTATGCGTCATTAAATAGAATCGATGTGTCAATATTGCTATTATGCAACATCAAGGTTTCATTTAACTGCATGGTGTATGTCTACTGTGAAATTTCTTGGGACATAGTTCCAAATCTGAAGATGGCTAGAGAAAAAGTTAACATTTTAATTATTAATAGAATTTATTCTCTTATGCTTTTAGGGCAAGGGCGACTCATCAGCTCATTATGAGACTCAAGTCACGCTAGAGCAAAAGACCAAAACTTCAGAAGAATTTAAATGCAGCAGCACAACCTAGAGTCTGACAAGGTCCTCATGCTGCTGCACTGAGAAGGCTGAAAAAGATAAGCAAAATTTAGGAAGATTAAAAATTCAAGAGCAAAATAACAATCTTAATTTCAAAACATGGGACTTTCTTTTGAATATTTACTTCATAGCAGAGTGATATTTTGTCATTTAGTATCATATATAGTAATTAATTATATCTAAGATTTGGGTTATTTTATATCTGGCATTCATTGCAGCTTCTGCAAAGTAAGCTTAGTAGTTTCCTCTGAAAACACCAAAAAAAAATTTGAAGGGCAGTAATAATGTGGGAGTTAGGAGTGTTTCAGTAGCTAGTCTGAAATAGTTTTCCAAGTGGTACATCCTGGAGATAAAAAAACCTACCAGTAAACCGGAATGAAGTTTGAAATCCACTGTGAGGGTGGGATCCTGCAGTTCATTGCACCAGATCTTAGATGGACAGTTAAGGATTTTGTAGGGAAGAACACATACACACACACGTGGAAAAGGCAGCTCTTCATCCTGAGGGACAAATCACTGTCTCATGGCCAAAGTGCTGAACAGAAAGAGCTCAGAAGACACAAAGATGTGCCATAGAGCAGTTCCTTCCCCAGCTCATTCACCTCAAAGGTTTCTGGGGAAAAAGAGTATCTTCTGGATAGAAAGAATCAAGACAGAAAGTAAGCAAGCAGTGCTGCAGAGGGAAGTTCCTCCCTCCCCCAAGATGATGCTTATGAGCCCTTTTGCAATGGAAGCACTCTTCTGAGTCCCATGGTCACTGCTGATAGGAAAACACATCCAGTGGAGGCAGAAGGTTTCCTTTTCACACATCTGTAGCTAAATTTGTGATGTCTGCAGGTTTGACTGGTGAACTATTTGAGATGTCTCCCAAAGCATCCTGGACTAAAGCTGGCTGTCAGGGGCCATGTGGATTGCAATGACAAAGGCAGGGAGTGGTGTGAGGTTCTTGAGGCAAAATGTGAGCTGTTAGGGAGGGGTTGGGATCAGCACTTCCATGACAGCATCGCTGAAATGCTCCTGCATCCAGGTGCAAGCTCAGACAGGAGGAAGATGAAGCACAGCCCAATGAACAGCTGAGAAAGCAATCACAGGGAAAGTAGTTCAGATTTACTAGGAACGGGAAAAGTTTGTGCATACATGGCGTGCATGCAGCTAAACCGAATTGAATCAGTTATGAGTTACGCTAGGACTGACTGATCTCAAGTTGCTAACTGGATTGCCTTGAATTCTTCCTAGTGCAGTCATTTTTAGCTTGGCTCACAAAGTTTAAATTACTGGGCTAGTCCTCTGGGCTGCTTTTTAACTGGGCCAGCCTTTACTCTGAGGCATTTTTAAGTGTTGGTGTCCCTATTTTTAGGTTATCGTGACTCAGACAGAACACCTCCTGTATGGGCAAGTTCTGATAAAAATTTATCTTCTCAGCCTCAGAAAGGCAGGTAAGTGTTAAAAGTCTCATCAAACTACATGTGATTCACACCCCAGTCACTTTGGAGTTGAATTTCTTGGGTGAGCCAGACCAGGTTTCTACTGACCACATTGTAATTCCCCAAAAATCCTGAGATCTGTTGCTTATAAACAAAACTATGCACTTTAGTTGTGCTTTTAAAATATCTGACATTTTAAATATGTTCGTTACCTGTAAGTTAGTCCAATTAAAAAAAAAAAAAAAACCCGCTATAAGCAAGTTTTGAATCACTATAATGGTGTCAGTGAGAAATTAATTTTTAACAAACCTTGTAGTAAGTTTGAAATCACCTTGTTCCTCACAGCATTACTTGAAAATCCTGAGAAGACTGCTGCCAGCAGAGTGTGCTCTTTCCATTCAAGCTGTGTGAAGATGGTCCCAAAAAAAGCTCCAGCTGTGTCTCTTTGCTTTTAGAAAACGGTGATACCATCCAAGCAGAAATGTGAGAAAAATGTTAATAAAATATGAACATTGAAATTGCCCTGCTATTATTGTGCAACTGTGCTGTTTTATGTAAAATTTTCACTTAATTCAACAATGTAGAAGCGCATGACTTTATGGAAAGGACGTAATGTGGGATGTAGCAGACTGCAAATTTTGCATGAGGTTAATTCAGCTCTAAAGAGTTACTGTGAGATGCTATTTGTACAAGGAAAAACTGGAGTGCACATAAGTGAAAAATCAGGAGATGTAAGTCAGCTGCATTTGACTTTTATGATCACTGTGTTGATTTTTTAAAATATATTGCTATCATTTATATAAGAATAGAAATATACTTATATTTTGTATATTATGGTTCTGAAAACAGTGCAAACAAAAAGTTTCTGAGCTGGATAACTGATTTGTGGTGGATACTTCAATATCTTGATGCTGTTGGACTCAAAGCCTTTCACTTCCATTATTCAGCACTTGAGATTCCTTATCAAACATGGATTTGGGCATCTCAGTCTTAAAAGGTTGACTTGCTTTTTTTTTTTGTTTGTTTTAAAATATTTGTGCTCTTGCTTTGAAGAACTTTAATTCAGGGGACCAGGGCCACCATGTACCATTATGGCTGGTTGATGGCTTGATTTCATGTATGTGCCCGAACAACCTAATATTTGACAATGGTGCTGCTATACCACAGGATATATAAAGGCATAAAATATTAGCACCTGCTCAATAGTTCCTTCAATCTTCAAGACCCTCAGTTCATATAATAACAAGCATCTGAAAGCAGTTTTAAAGTAGTTGCAACCCATTAATTTCATGCCATTACCACTACAGGAATCTCCTTTTTGACCCCTTCTGCTGCCAGGACAATCTATTCCCAGCAGCCTGTACCCACTGCATGTCTGCTATGTTGATAGCCCATAGGATTTCGTCAAAGGAGAGAAGACACAATTTTATCACTAAACGATTTTAGTGTGTTTTTTTCTTCCTGGAGGTCACTACTGAGACTAGGACAATTGTTTTCACTATGGCAGTTGACTGCAGGAAATGGATGGGTACTGTACCTTTTTGTTTCACCTCTTATTTTTTAAGGATGGGTTAGGGTGGAGACAGTGAGGACATCAGCAGGCAGAGCTGCTGCTGGGCCTTCGGTAGGCTGCTTCTGAGCAGTGAGGACTGCATCAATGGCGATTTCAGCTGTGAATGTGATGTGGGTGGCTGATTAAATAATCTATTTTTACCAATACTTTAATAATAAATCTTGAATCTTGAATTTCCAGGTATCAGAGAGGAGCACCTAAAAGACAGAAGAGCATTAAGACGAAAATGTCTGTTTTAAAAGCATCCGCAAAAGGAGGAGATTCTCTGGCCTTGTTGGCACTTTTTGAGCCCAAATCTGTGATTATTCTGGATTTCTCAACTCAAAACTGATAGGACTTGCTGGACGATTTTTTTGTAAGGTGTGGGGAAGGAATCTTCTTCAAATTTTGCAGAGATTGGAAGTCATTACTACACATAGCTTCTGCCCCCACCAACCGCTGCGGTCAGCCAATGGCTTGGCACTTATTGTGTCTGCTGTAGTTAAGGACCCTGGCCTTCTTTTTTCTTTCAACTCTTTAAAATACTTTAAATACTAAAAGTGTCCCTGTAAAGCTAATGGGGTATGACAGGAAGAACTTAGCAGCTTGACTTCTGTGGATTTTTTTAGTTGGGCTTTATCTTCAGTGATTTCTTTTCTTATAAATCTCCTCATTAATATCTTCATGCCACTCCAAAATCACGCTTTCAGCTGTGAATGTGATGTGGGTGGCTGATTAAATAACCTATTTTTACTGATATTTTAATAATAAATCTTGAATCTTTATGTTCCAGGTATCAGGGAGGAGCACCCAAAAGACAGAAGAGCATTAAGAAGAAAATGTCTGTTTTAAAAGCATCAGCAAAAAAATTATTCAACCACAAGCTCACTAATAAAATAAATAATATTATTATTATTTAGGGAGGATCAAAATCCCTGCTGTAAATTTGCAGACTTTGCTCTGCATCTCTTAGCATGGATCAGAAAGGACACACATGCTATTTACAGGAATTAAGGATGACAGGATCAGGTTCCACTTCCCTTTTATCTCATACTTATTTTTTAAATTATTGCACATCTCAAATAGACTTCCGCAGATCTTAAATAATGTGCAAAGTATCCATGCAAATAATGTGTTCATTAAGTGTAAGAATATTTCCAAACAAGGAACAAATTTCTTCCTGAAGATCATTTGTACTCAGTGTTGTTAAATGGTGGAAGTGCAAGTGCCAACACAAGCCAGCAACGTAGAGGACAGTTTGGATGCCAAACCATGACTTGGAACAGAGACTGAGTCAAAGTCTAACCTGGTATTCAGAAACACATTTTGGCCTTCAGTTGCTTTCATGTAAGTTTAGTCATTTATGCCTTTACTTGCATGTGGCCATGGGCTGACATTGCTGTTAGAACAGAGACTTGGTGGGACAACTTAGAGAACAAACATTATTCTAAAAGGGTATAGCTTGTTCAGAAAGTAAAGGCAAGGCAAAAAGGAAGGATTCTTTGCCCTTTAAATCAAGGATACATACAAATGCTTTGATTTAGATGGTAGTGCCTTCTGCTGAAAGCTTCCCAATGATGATTAAAGGGGAAGACAGAGACACTCCATAATGCTGATGAATACATAAGGAAGAACACATGCACAAAGATTTTTGCAAGCTCTTACAGAAACATCCCTAATTCACATGTTGTCATTAGTGGAGATTATAATTATCCAAATAACAACTAGTCATGGAGTACAGACTGTCCATCAAACTTCTGAAATGCATCAGTAATGGTCTGTGATACAGTAGATGGAGAGAGCAGCTAGAAGGGATAGTATTCTACATACAATTTTGATAAAGAACAGAAAATGCCTCTTTCAAAGTAGAAGGTAACTGACATGAGAATGGGTATTAAATGACAAAGTTCATGATCATTAGAATAGGAGAAATTAAAGAAAAGCTAGAATTACAGGCTTCATAAATGCAGACACCATTAAACTCAGAGGATTTGTTGATAGCATCTTCTGTCAGCACTAAAGGAAAAAATTAAAGGAAACAAGAATATTAATCAAGTAATATTAAGGACATGAGCTAATTATGCAGTTGTGGAGGGGGCATAGGAAGTATAGTATAACATTGTTTTGACAAAATAATGAACAGTCATGAAGTTCAGCTATAAGACAGAAACAAAAAGAAAGGCTGAGCTACCAAGGATGAATACAAAGGTATAGCACAATGACTTGGAAAAGGAAGGAACAGAATGAGCTGCAACTAACACAAGACATACAAAATTAAAGTGCACCCACAGTGAAACGCAAAACTGAGACTAAAGTTTTCACTAAGATAATCTTCACTAAAAAGAGTGCTATCAAGTGAGGTAGCATAATCAATATGTGGCAGAAAAGAAAGACCTCATCTTGGAGTATTTAATAGGTTTGAATTATCTGGGTCTGATAACTTCATCCCACAATACTTACAAAGGTTGGATAATAATTCCCAGCACTGGTAACAGTATTTTTAGTTACTCAAGGAGAAAAGAGATATTCAGCAGTATATAAGATACTTGTCTTTTAAAAATGAAAAAGGAAGAACTGAGGAATTGAAAACCCAGTAGCTTAACTTCAGTTAACCCGACAAAATTCCAGTCATGAGCCAACAAACTGTTTGTAACGCTCTAGAAAATAAATAGGAGGCAACTTGCAATCAGCATTAATAAATCCACCAGCACACTAGGTTAGTATAGCCTTGATTATACTATTAAGGGGTGAATTGAAAGCTATTCTCAGAGAGCAACTGTGATTAACTTTGAGAATGGAAGCCTGCATTGAGTGAGGTCCTGCAGAAGTCTCAGCTGCATCCAGATATTCTCGATATCATCACTAGTGATCTGGATCTGAAGACATGACTGCTTTGAGAACAACTCCAGTCATGCTGAAGACTTGATTTCAATCATATCCTTTGAAGTTGAAGATAAAGCTCTCAAGAACCGTGGGGCAGAGACAAGAACAAGGTACTTAATTTGGTCCAGAAAAATTAACTGGACAGGAAGGAACTGTCTGTTTGTTACACAGAAAAAAGAGAAGGAAGAGTTTTTTTAAAAGTGGAAAGCTGAATTAAAGTTAAAAATATTAAGGAAATGCAAATGCCACCCTAAGATGAAAAATACAAGCAGAGCTTGCAAAGCATACAAGTCAGTCTGTCTGTTCTGCTCAGGGACGATAAGGCCTCCATCAAAGGGTTGAATTCAGTCTGGCGTGCTGTACTTCAAGGAAGGTGTGGACTAACTGAACAAACTTCACAGGATCACAGTGAAAGAGTAAGGGGAAAATGAGTCTCTATAGTCCATAGTGACAGGACATTGAGCAAGAAAGACTGAGTTTAAAAAAAAAAAAAATCCAGTGCTAAGTCCAGTGAAGCCCTGGAAGAGATTGCTTGAAGAAGCAGGGAAATCTTATTTCTACGCTTTCTTGTGTCATCACTCATGTTTTTTCTCAAACACTTGTCTCAACACACATGTACCATTGACCCTTTGGGACACCTCCCAGCATGCTTCTAGGTCTCAGACCCTGAGTCTTTCCTTTAAAGCACCTATTAGAAAGCAGCAAATGTCTTACTACTTTCATTACTTGTAATTACTATGCTTTCTCCCTCTTTCACCACAGTGGTCAGGTTTCCAACAAAACCTTCTTTTTAAAAAACTCGTTATATTTCATATGATTTCTTTTCCTTTGCACTGCAGACACCGTGTGGTGCTTCTGATAACTGCACAGTCACTGGTAGCACCTTGCTGTTAGCAATACCATACAGCAGGATTAAACCTAACAAAGCTGTGCAGGTACATTTCCTGTACATCTCTGCATGTCATGGAGGGGAATCCTTCCAGCAACCACATAAGACTGGAAAGAGAATCAAAGGTTGGAATCACTGTATTTGCCAGGAGAGTTAAATTCATACAGTTTGAGGTTACTCTGAGTTTCCTAAGTTATCTGTTCTGTGAAAGGTCTGTAAGGATGATTGCAACTTCAGAGATGCGCATTCATGCCTTTCTTTCACAAAATGCATTTTCATCTGACATTTAAGCTCTGCAACCAGCAGAGTATAACCCACATGATTCCCTCAAATCATGTCCTTCCTTAGCCAAAGCAGCTGACTTCACAGTTCCTACAGAATAAAGAAACCATAACAGTGCCAGACATTTGGTCTCTTACAATTCCATGTAGGATTTCTTAACTATCAACGAATGATGCATGAGTTAGCTGTTCACTATTGACTTCATTTTTCTTAACATATTAAATATCAATAGTGTGATGTTACTGCAAAAATACTATTTTGTGTATCACACATTTCCACACCTTTTCCATTCATTTATATGGTGTTTATATGGAGTAAAGATTGAAGGAGATTTGAAACTCTACGTTTTTAGTAGATTATTTTTCATTTATTTATTAAACAAGCAATTATTACTACTGAATTATCCATAAAAGGCTTAAAGTGCAGTGCTATTCGTGTTTTGCAAAGAACTCTTGCTAGTCACAGAGGAAAGCTACATAGTTTTATGACAAAAGAGTAACCTATGTTTTTCATTACTGCAAGTGTTTATACTGTATGTTTCTCTCGATGATGGAAGACATCTACATCTTCATTACATGAGTTAAAATCTGGAATAGTTCCAGTGATTTGTACTAAATTATTCATGCTTGGAGACAAATGGGAAAATATTCCAGACTATGATTTCTGCCTGAGTTTCTTATTTAACTCCTTATCATTTTCACCTGTGAGATCAATGCTTTGTACTTCATTTTTGTTAATATTCCTCATATACAAAGGAAAACTATATGCTTCCTTCTCAATTATCATAATTTTACATGATGGAAAGGAAGAAAATTACCAAATCTATGAGAAAAAGCAGAAAAACAAACATTAATAGAGTCCTTTATGTGTGTGTGACAGTTCTTCCTTCTTGAGAGATAAACAGACTGGTTGCCTTTGAAGGTACATTAAGCCATAAGCAGTCACAGCTACAAAACATTGCATTTGTTTTTAATAAGCAGCCTTAGAGTACATACATCCCAACAGCAGCTGTGCTAGTAGGGAAGTTGTGTATTTTAAAGCACAGCAGTTTGGACTTCAGTTCCATTAAAATCTGGTAACAGGCAAAGTTCTCTGCTAACAAGTACCTGCTAGCCCAGTTCCTTCAAATCTGGCCTTTGTGAGTTTGCAGTCTTGGGAAGAACAGGGACAGCAGTTCTGGAGGACAAATTTCTGTGTATTTATTGTCCTGTTAATCAAAGGCCTCATCTCATCCACCATGACCATCATTAGAGGCTAAATCGGACTGCTGCAACAGCCATCAGGGACACATCACATGCATGCGTTCACAGCTCAAAAGGCAAGATTGCTGTAAAACTACACATAGGCAGAGGGAGCTGTATTCAACCTCCCCTTCACAGAGCTTCCTGCCTCTTCTCAAGATGCACACACCCCTTTCTTGCTCCTTCTGCAACACAGGCTTCAGAGATTTTTCTATAAAAGTGCAATAATGGTCTGACATAATGGAGGTCTCAACTTCATAGTCAGCCAGTGCCCAGAGCTGCCCCTTGTACCATGTTAGTAAAGAATTAGAAATATTTGGTCTGGCAGAGCAAGCCTGTACATCTCTGTGGTCTTGTTCGCATTAGCCCCATGAGTGCTGGTACCAGCAGTGGGGGGGAGGTGAGAGAAGTCCCATCCCCTACAGGATAAAGGCTATGCCTTGTTGTCCTGGTCCATGGATTAGACACTCTTTTAGAGCAAATCACAGTTTTCTTCCTGTTTCATTCCTTCCCATCAGCTGTGGCTCAGCAAGACATGTCCAGGTTTTCATTCTGTCAATGGATCAACACATGAGAAGGACTTACATCTAGTCTTGGAAGCTGAGGTGCAAGTATAGATGTAGAAGATGAAAAGTCATGCATAGAATTCCTTTGGAAAATTGTTTGGACTGATACGAAATAAAATGTTTTATTTAGGTTTCGGACATTTTTAAAATACCTTTAAAATGAGGAAATTTTGAGGTACAGTTTGAAATACGTTTCATTTTGAAGTACTGGATGATTTTTTCTCTTTTTTTTTCAGATATTTTGCCAGTTCTATTTTTTGGCAAACTGAACCATTTGGTGAATCAAAACACTTTCACAAACTGTTGTGATGATGAAAAAGTTTCTTGTTTCAGAGAAAAAAATCACCCAGAAAAAATGCTATGCACCAGAATCCCCATTAATCAGGCTTGTGAGAAGTATGTCCGTCCCTCCCCTTTAGATGTTCTTTTGATGATTTTTTTTAATCTGCAAACATAGTCAACCCCTAGATTTCCTTATGGCATTCTGCATCTTTTATTTTTCTTTTCAGGTGAGATGAAATAGCCCTGGGAATCTAGCAAGTTAGCACAATTTACTAAAACCTTCTGTTCTGTTTACATTCTAAATTCTGCATATAATCAAGTGTCTAAACATGAAAAGACACACAACTGCACTTCTGCCTGGGATTGAACCATAAACTATATTCTTAGAAAACCTGCTCCCCGCAAACCTGTGGTCCTTTGCAGAAGCCTGACCCTCTAAGGGACAAATTTCTGACTGCAAAAAAGAGAGCAGGAGCAGGGAAAGGCAGTTCCCCATGGTGGAGGGGAAGGGGAGCAGCATGTGCCTGCCCCCCTGGCCAGGGGTCGCTGTTGCAGATGTGTGGGTGGGGATGAGGTACGTGGCAAGAACTCAGCCCTGCCTCACATCTCCAACTTCCACCCTCCTTTTCCTTTTCGTGAGCCCGCTGGAGCCCTGCTTGCAGTCATGCTATGCTCCTTTCCATCTCTCCTCCAGCACATCGGAAATCCCTTCTCTCTTCCATCCCTCCACTGACCTGGGAGTATCCTAATTCTCCTCTTTGTCACTCCTAAATCTCCCGGTGACCCCATCTCACTCCGGCTGCTCTCCTGCTCAGCTCCCTGGCACAGCGTGTCCTGATCCTCCCGCCCGGACGTCTTACCTGCTGCCTTCTGAGCACCTAGTGTAGAGGGGCATGGGGTGCTGCGCCCGGAACGGCAGCTGCTGCTTGGTCACAGAGAGACCTGAAGACACATTTATCGAAGGTGGAAAATGTGGCCCTTCTGAAGTCAAATTCTTTTGTCCTTGCCACACTCAGCCTCTTTTCCACTTTGCTTTAAAAAAAATATTGGCAGAAAATTAGCGACGGACTTTCTGTGAATATGCTGAAAAACACATTCATTTTCTTTAGAGCAGAACACCTTAAAAGATCTCTCAAAAATACCTTCCCCATTTTATCAATCACAGCAGTTGAAAACTGGTTGTTGGTATTCAATCAGTATTTGATTTCTTTCTCTGAAAAGCTTTTTAAGCCCCAAAGGGTAAAAAAAAAAACAGAAGAAGAAACAGAAGTAGAAATATTCAAGCCAAGAGACTGCAGGGCAGTGACAAGTCTGTTATGCAGATAAAAGGCGTTGTTGCCGTGGTGGGTGCAGGCTGGGAACACTAGATGGTCCCTGTGATCCAGTTTTACACTTCAGAGTGCTCCATAGTTGATGCAGCAAGTACAATTATGGCATGCCCTTGCTGCCAAGGGGAAAACAACAATATTGGACATCGGAAGTTACCACCCAGAACCACATCAAGAACTGCAAAAGTAACCATGATGGTTTTCTCAGCCTTTAAAACTAGGCAACGACGTGGCACTCTCAGTCTCCTAAACGGAGCAGCACAGTCCTTTGGAAAGTTCCTTAAAAACAATTGGCCAGAAGTTTTTCTCTGAATTTGGATACACCCTGTAATACAGAGTGGTTGTTATACTGAAAAAGGCTAGATGAAAAAGAGAGTTAAAAATAAAAGAGTGGTTTTGAAAATAATGGTGTGGTGGGGTTGTTCCCACCCGCAGATGAATAAATTTGAGGCTGTGCTGTGCAAAGTCAGGGTTTATTAAAGAAAGCAACAGTTCCCTGTCTTATTTTTAGAATTAAAACTGGAATTCATGAAACAATTAACTGAGCTTAATTTATTATGCAAATAGTCTGTGGGCCATATTTTCAACTTGGATTTATTTGTGGAGGTCCCACTCAAGGTTTAGAATGTGTTTTTTCTGCCATCACCAATTTTTCACCACTTGAAGAGTTAGAAAAGATTGTTATTTTTCAAGCCTATAGCCCTTAAAATAATCAGATACATTTTTCATTCAAAGCCATGCTCTACCTCGGTTGCATTAAATTACTTTAAAGGGTTAATGGGGAATAGGTATCCTAAGTCAACCCTTTCTGAAATATTCTGGCTATGCCAAAGTGAGTCCTGTCAAAGCTAAATGGGTCACCATCAAAATTAAAGGAAAAATGTCAGGCAGGCGGAGCCTGTAAGGAAGTGGAAAAGCCTGACGCCTTGCTACTGGGAAAGCAAAGGAGCCAGAAACTGTAAATCATATGAGGATACAGCTGACATTATCAATTTTAATAATAAAAAAAAAAAATTGAAGTAAATCCATCCTTAGCTTGCTTGGGAGTGAGGGGAGTCAGAGCGTTAAGTGAAATACTTTATTTTCTATGTGGCATGAGCGCCACGTCCTTGGCACAGGCTTGAACACTGCTGCCAGTCTCTGCAGCCTGTCCCTCCCCTGCTTTCCTGCCTCCCTGTCTGTCTGCATCCCTCCTTCATGAAACCAGTCCGGTCCCCACCACAGCCATGGACACACTGGTGCTACTCTGCATGAAAAGGAGGAGAACTGGGACCAGCCATGAGACCTGGCTCCAAAATTTTGGATTTCCTTGGGTGCAGGCTGTGGCCAACGTGGATCAGTTTGGCAGAAGCACCACAGACAGAGGAAAGCCTTGCCTGGAAAGAGCTGTGCCATTCTGCCACAGCATCCATGACCTCGCTGATGGTCAGCACAGTGATGCCAGCGGGGACGCCTATGCTACAAACCTCAACCAAAGCTGGTGGTCAGGATAGGTATCAATGGCAGCTGAAACTTCCTAATAAACAACAGGAAGGTCTCTCCAAGCTCGGGATAGGAAAAATTGCTTTGGCCTGTATTATGCCTCTGCAAGCTGGAGAATTGGAAAATGCTGTAGCCTGCCACCCATTGAATCCTCACAAAAAGCACAGTCACAAAGAATAACCTACATCAAGGAGATCTTCTTCAGATGGCAATTTTGGTCATATTACACATGATATTTTTTATGTTGCAACCCTGAAACTGTGACCTGTGTCTACCTCTGCCCATGTCACCAATTGTTTTCTCTCACTTCAGCAGGAGACTTCTCTACACACTGTTCTTGCCTTCTGTCAGTTCATTGCCCTCGTTTGCTAATGAGCTGCCTTTCACACCTTCCTTCCCTATATCATGCCTCCATCATTGTACTCTGCTGAGGGTAATTCTTGACCTTCCAGGTTTGTTAATTTTCCTTCCCCATGTTGGGTTCTCACAACTGCCATCTGCCAGTCCTGATTGCCCTGGTCTTAAATAGCTCTGATTTCTCACCCAGAAAGCAGCTAGAAGGCACAGCACCCTGCACATTCTGGTTGAGGATGGTTTGCTGCTTTGTATGTTGTCCCCACTGCCTGTTGGGTAGGAGGCTGGGGAAAAGACACTTATAAATTGCATACCTCTGATCAGTACAGGCATTTCATGGGAACTGATTTGATGGTGTCTGATTGTATCTGAGCCAATGTTCCCATTACCACCAGTTAAGCTCATTAACTGGGTGATGTGTGAGGGCCATAGCACTGTTTTACAGTCAGATAGAGATGAAGACTCCTACGGAG
This sequence comes from Eurypyga helias, assembly GCF_000690775.1. Lineage (NCBI taxonomy): Eukaryota > Metazoa > Chordata > Aves > Eurypygiformes > Eurypygidae > Eurypyga > Eurypyga helias. Next base: position 55,168 of record NW_010240474.1, on the reverse strand, counting down.
ATACTCTGGCTAACTTCCCAGGAGCAGCTCTGTAATGTAGCTGGTCTCCCCCAATACTGGCCTCTGCATTTTTCCAGCATTTTCTCTTCCCTTCCACCGCCTACTCTTCTCAGTATGGGTTCTGTTATCTCTATTACGTGCTCTCTCACTTTCTTGCTTCTCTCAAGCATTTATGTAGCTATACTCTGTATTTATCAACTGGGATTTTCATCCAGCCCTCCCTCCCCTTTCCTCGTAGGACCTCTTCAAGGTCTGGATCCATTTGGCATGGATGTCCAACTTCCTCAGTGGAAAAGGCCCCAGCCTCTTTGTATGTGAATGCACCCTGAGGTAGCTTACCCCAGCTGCAAAGAGAAGTAACCTGGATAAGGATGGAGGAACAGCTGTGGGAGGATTTCAGAGCTGGAAGGTCACACAATTGCACCAACTGTGGCAAGAACCTTCTTAAAAAAATGAGGTAGCCCTAAATCCCAACTTCCCTTTGGATTGAGAAGCGGATTGTGCTTACATTAGACCAAAGTGAGTCCCTGATGAAGATATCCTGCTGACTTTATCTTCCCAGAAAAAAATAGCAGCTATAGCTAGAGGGCTGAGTGCTGCTGATTTTCACTGCTGCAGGGATACCCGACAGAATTTGATGTTGTGAAACACCTTTCCTTCCCTGATTTTGCTCTCTCTCATAGTTTCTGACAAAATTCTGCTATTACTCAGTAATTTTTAACCTTTTCTTTTCCCCAGAGCCTGATGATACTTCGGGAGTTGCGCCAAAAGACCCCTGCATCTGATAGCACGTTATCAACTCTCCCTGTGATACTTGCCAAACCATTACACTGTTCTTCCTTCTTGGCACCTTCTTAAATCCCTAAATATTCACCAAACATCCTGAGGACTATAACCCCCATTCTGACAAATCTTCGGCAGGCTGGAGGGCTTTGTTATGCATCCACACCACACCAACAAACTCTTGGCACAGTCACAGATTCATGCCCCACAGTTATCCACAGTCCACTCCCACTCATACTCTGCTTTTCCAAACACAGTTTCCAAGCACTCTGAGATTCCTATGCATGTTACATGCATTGCTCACTTAGGCATGCAGCACATATATTTTTTGGTGATCAGACTAAGCCAAAAGAACAGACAGTAACAATTAAAAATCCTTTTAGTGCAACACATCTACATGAAAACTTTCACAGAGATTTTCCAAATCAAACCACTCTAAGATTCTGTGATCTGTGTGTGTTTATGATTAAGGGCCAGGCTGATTCCCAAGGTACCTCTCACCTTGAGTAAACTGAACTATATCAAGCTATGCATCAATTAATCAGCAACGTTTATCAGCACTGGGATATGATGTGAATTTCCCGAAGATATTATCTATGGGCTTAGGGTCTATGGGAGAAATATGAAATGTGGGGAAAAAAAATGTTTCTGTCACACAGACAAGCTGATATTATTTGAGGCTGAAGATGTGGGAAATCACTACAGCTTCAATGTGGTAAGCGCTGTTTGAAGCTTTATTCCTTAAATTCTCTTTTCCCCTGGTAAATGCTGAGCTGTGAGAAGAATCACTAGAGCTGAGATAACTTTGTGAAATGGGAGGAAAGCTCTGACACCGGACACGCATTTCTGTGTCCCTTGCCCTGGCTCTCCTCCACACAGCGTCCACGTAGTCAGCGGGCTGTACACCAAAAAAATGAGGGAGTGGGTGGGAGGATGGACAGAAGGAGGAGCCCAACTAAGCAGTTACTGAGCTGCATAGTTTTTCTTCACCCCGTTCTAAGGACAGTGAAAGAAGTTCAAGAAAAGCTTTGTGAAGCAGGACTAACCCCTCCTGGTGATCCCCACTGCCCCCTAGGCAAGATTCTAGCAGCAGGGCAGCCACGAGCACCAGCAAGGCCATGGGCTCTGCTGAGCAGTTCCAGCCCCTGGGGACAAAATAGCCTAGAAGCAGGGGAGAATATTGGTATGGGTAGCTGAGAAAACAGCTCCAAACTCTGTCTGCAGAGCTCTGGCATCTCCTCCTCTCTCCTCCTCTCCTCTCCTCTCCTCCCCATTTAGTGCCTTCTCCTCAGCCCCTTGCATTCTGAAAGAATGTGCTGGCCATACAGCTCGTGCTTGTAGATTAGCTTCCTATCCACACATTTTTGTCTGGGATGAGGACTCTGGAGAGAATGATGATTTTTCTGTTAATAAGAGGGGAAACAGGAATGACTGTATGTTGCTGTTGTGGCAAACTACTTCCAACAGACACACAGCCAGCCCGCTTTTACTGGGTGAAACAGAAATGTTTGAAAGAACAGAGCACACACAGGTGTAGTTTAAGGAAAAGCTGCAATAAGGAAAATCTGGAGGAATTCCTTTCTCCCCTTGCTACCTCAGCTATGTACTCACTTGCAAGTGATTACAGGCTTGCAGCAGAGAGATGTTTACTTTGGGAAATGTCCCAGCAGGCTGATTGGGTGGGCTTTTACTCCTTGAATAAATGCCAGCTCCAGCAGTCTAGTAAAGAGGAAATTTAAAAAAAAATCTGTCTTGCTACAGGCCTAAAACAACAGAAAACTGGAGTAGACACCATGAAGAATTGACTGGGTTCAGGGGCGAAGGTAGTTGTGGTCAAGACTTCACTACTCTCCTTCTCTGAAAGCTCTTTTTTCCTACAAAAGTCATAGAATCCTAGAATGGTTTAGTCTCAAAGGGACTTTAAAGATCATCTAGTTCCAAACCCTGCCATGAGCAGGGACACCTTCCACTAGACCAGGTTGCTCAAAGCCTCATCCAGCCTGGCCTTGAACACTTCCAGGGATGGGGCATCCACAGCTTCTCTGGGCAACCTGTTCCAGTGCCTCACCACCCTCTCAGTGAAGAACTTCTTCCTGATATCTATTCTAAATCTCCTCACTTTCAATTTAAACTGTACTGCCTGTCTTGTACTTAAATGTACTGCATATCTTGTGTTAATTTAAATAATTTAAATATACTGCATGTCTTGTATTAGGGCAGAATCTGGCTAGTATCTTGAACTAACTGAATTCTGTCTTCTGCAATGAGGAGGAAGAATTTCTTCCTGATATCTAATCTAAACCTCCCCACTTTCCATTTAAACCCGCTACCCCTTGTCCTATCACTACAGGCCCTTGTAAAAAGTGCCCCCCCAGCTTTCTCGTAGCCCCTTCAGGTACTGGAAGGTGCTATAAGTTCTCCCCGGAGCCTTCTCTTCTCCAGGCTGAAGACCAACTCTCGCAGCCTGTCTCCATAGCAGAGGTGCTCCGGCCCTCTGATCATCTTTGTGGCCTCCTCTGGACTCACTCCAACTGGTCGATATCCTTCTTATGTTGAGGGCCCCAGAGCTGGACGCAGCACTCCAGGTGGGGTCTCACCAGAGCAGAGCAGAGGGGGAGAATCTCCTCCCTTGACCTGCTGGGCACACTTCTCTGGATACAGCCCAGGATACAGTTGGCTTTCTGGGCTGCCTGTGCACATGGCCAGGTCATGTTGAGCTACCAACATCCCCCATGTCCTTCTCCTCAGGGCTGGTCTCAATCCATTGTCATCCCAGTCTGTATTTGTGCTTTGGATTTCACTTCCACTTGGCCTTGTTGAACTTGATGAGGTTCACACAGGTCGAACTCTCAAGCCTATCAAGGTCCCTCTGGATGGCAGTCAAAATATTTTTCACAGGGGTCTGCTTCTTTTGCATTCAGCTAAGCTTTACCCAGTAGAAACTGTGCAATGGGGAGTCTGCTAGAGCTCAGAGGGCCTGCATGTGGCACCCACTCTCTCTGAAATCTGCCTTCCACCGTAGCTTGCTTCAAAGCAGCCCTCAGGACTCTCTGCTGTGTGCTTCCTGATAGGGAATGGTGAAAACAAAATATGATATTATGGCTAATTAGGCAGCAGTTGCAGAGTCTTGGAAGGAAAAGGCTGAGAACATATTCAAAATGTGGTAAATTGCAATAATTAACCACAAAATTATTTTAATTTAATATTACACCCTGATTCTAGACATTCTTATAGCAGAGAAAATGTTCTGGACAACCAATTGACCTGTTCCTGGCGCAGTCATTATTTCAGTCTTGAACAGTTTATTTAGACCGTATGGCCTTCCTGCTTCTTGCCCAATCAAATAATTTTGGATGGACAAGAAAGCAGTTCACCAGTCTTCCTGTGAAGGGTCAGTGTTTGGTAACAAATACATGTTTCTTTTCCTAACATCTTTAAATACAATTACCTATGAGAAAGGAACCGTTCCATACTCTGTTCAGTAGGGACCAACCCAAAGCAGACATGCACCCACATAATTATAGGTATGGACACACATGTATTTATAAGACTATGCAAAGACCTAGGACATGCTCTCATAAAAACTGTATTTCTCAGTTGTTTCTTCTTAGCACTTCAGACGAAGGTCATTCTGACTGTCAGTATGTGCTAGTTGAAATACGGGCCAAAATAACAAAAGAGAAACAATTGTCATACAAAACCTGCAGGTAAGGTTCAAGGATGGCTTGTAAGTTATATACCCTTATAACGAGAGTCAAGGGACTCAATGCTCCGTTCTTTCTTACTTTGAAGGAAAAATCAAAACACATTTGCTGAGTTCTTATCCTAGTTTCATGGCTTTGGACTAAGAAGTAGCCACTTCTTAGAAGGAGGCAAAATTAGGGGCAAGAAGCAGAACTTATATTCTCTTTTCACCTTTGCTGGATTTTCACTAATTATATATTTTTTCTGCCAGGGAAGCTGTAGAAGAATACCTTGCTCTTAAAGTCTGCTTCAGTTACATTCAGCTGCTTTTTGTCCATCTTTTTTGCTTTCCATCTATTATTATTGTACTTAAAGCACAAATAGAACCTTGAATCTTTATATTTAAATTATTTGAATGTATATTCTGCATAGAGAGAGAAAATTGAAATACAGACCTACTGAGCACCATTTTTTTTTTTAATGTTGATAAAAAGAGGGAGTTTGCCCTTCTATTATTTGTGACGAATTACCTGCTTTTTAAATAATGAAAGGAAACCCTGGTCTCACTGTAGAAGTTGCACAACACAGGAATTTGTATAAATCCTTGGCTTGGTCTTAGTGGGTTCACATGAGGTACATGCCTTATTGCCTGCTGAGGAGTTAAAAAATAGGAACTTCTTAAGGCTTCTGGTAAACCAGCTATGAGGGACTGTCAAAATACAGTCACTGCATACACACAAATCATCCCATTGCATGAGTAAAGCAACATATATATGAAGATGGGTTAGGTGCATGAAACAGGCCCCTTACCCAAACATGGAAGAAGAAAGGTTTGAAGAAGAGGGAGCTCCCCACTGCTGCCATTTTTTTTGCGAGCCTAATTGCTATGCCTCGCACTGCGGTCCAGTGAGATCTGAGCAGACTGGCCAAAGTCTATTTGGAATTCCCACTCTATCATTTAGAAGAACTTTATTTGGCATGCTGAGGCTGAGGCTTGAACTCCTCTGGCTGAACCTAAATAGCTATTGTTACTGACAGCCACGTCACTTCTCTTACCTTGGTTTGCATTTTTAAATTTCAGATAACTCCCTGTCATCTTCGTCCCACAGATCATTGCCTTGCTTCAGTGAAGCACTTCTTAGGAAAGATTTTCCATGTAGGTCTGTTTGTATTAGTCAAAAGTCACATCTCTAATTGAGATGTTAGTTTGATTTGGCAGTCAGCTTTGCTTTATAAGGAATGCAGTACCTTCTATACTAAACCGACTATAGTCTACACTAGGGTGTCACTGAAGACAGCCAGTTCTGGAACTGCCATAGGGAGCACTGATATACACAGTGAATGTATATAAAACAGGAACGATCCTGTCAGGCTAATATTAAAGTATTTTTAAAGCTGTGAAATATGAAGCTATTGCATAGGCTTCCAAATTCTTTTCCTTTGTGAAAGGCTAAACTTACAGTATAGCAAAGTCAGTTATTTTGGCAGCATTTCACCTTCTACATTTCTGCCAATAGCTGGATTTAACTACTGTTACATTTATGGAAATACTTACCTAACTGGAGGAGCTACATATGAATTTCACCAGTTTCATATAGAACAAAGCAAATGCAGAGACATTGGCCTATAGAGAGAAAGCAGAGAAGTTCAAAACATAGAGATGTGCACAGTTGCCTCTAGGTTTCATTTCTTTACTTCTCTCGTTCAAATGAATTTTAGCATGCCTGAAAAATGAAAATAAACTCCTCTGCCTATGTACAGTGAAGTCAGTGGTCCCTCCCATGCTCTAAGAGTTGAAGTCACTCTGGCAGAAAAAGGTGCTGAAGTTTTCAAAAGCAACACAGCTGAACTGCATCCCCACTCGCACAGTGTCTCTGGCAAGAGTATTGTACAAGGGGCACTAAGGGGAGGCATCTTGCTCATTAACGAAATACCGGCTGCATCATCTCATTTCTCCTCCCTGCAGAAGGTGGAATGACTTGTGCAGAGCTCCACAGTCACAGTCCTACCACCTAAGAGAGGCCCCATGCAACATCTTTTCTGTTAAGGTCCTATTTTTGTAGACTCCTTTTTGTTCCCTGCTCATCTGGCATAGCTCCATAGGATGAAAGTACACGCCCCAATAGTACCATGCTTTGGGGGGACAGCAGTCCTTGCCATTTTATAATACAGGGGATTATAGTTATTCATGAAAAATCACTACACAGTGAAAGGTATTACAATACAGAACTCCCTGGCCAGAAATCTACAGGAAAAATTATATAGTGGATACATTCATATGATGGCCTAAAAAGCATCTAATTGCAAAATTCTTACAGTCCTCCCCATGTTGGTGTTCACAGTCTGTCCTATAGCTGAGTCTCTGACTTTTTAGGAGTCTCCAGATTTCTCCTGTTCTTGACATGTACAGTGATGCAGTTATCTCCAGGGAAGGAAACCAGGCAAATAGAAGCAGTTTCATTTAAATTCATTTCATTTGCGGTATTAGTGCTCCAAAGAGTAGCCACTTATTGAAGAAAATCCTAATGAAGATGCATTTCTCTGGGGATTTAGGGTAGTAGAGATCATACTTCCTTGTCATTTAAAATTTCAGTGGAACTAAGGCAGATAGATAACAATTAAAAATATGATTTTCATTGGTGGCCTGAGTTATATTTATCATTGACCAATTATTCTAGGTAGTGAGTCAAAGAAATGGTGAACTGCATTGATTTTAGCTGGATTTAAATCGGTCCTCTAAGCTAGGACTGCAATTCATATCAGAGTGCAGCTCAGTCACTCTGCAGGAAGCCTGGCAAAATTTAGTCTCCTTGAAACAGCAGAAATATCGGTTTTGGCATAATGCTACCATCACTTCTTTCTGTGAAAACTTGCTTAAAGCATGTGACTAAACTAGCAGAAGAAAGTCACTGAGCAGTAATATCAATAGATATGAAAGTGCTTTATGGCAGCAAAAGGTTAACAAAAGATTCAAAACAGGCTTTTGGCACCTTTAGGAAAAATAGTGGCTGGAAATTAATCTGCTGTATATCTGGTAGCAATTACACAAAATACCATAGAAGTAGTAGAGAAAAGAAAAAGTTAATCATTCTTGTGGTGAGATGGAACAGCGAAATGTACAGGAATGGACTGTAAATGATGTCGCTATAATGGAAACATAATAATGAAACACTTTACCAAATGAGTTAGACACTGAAATATGATCTCCAATGTAATTTTCTTGATAATTTATAAAATTTAAGATGATGCATAGGTGACAAGCTGACAAGCAAGTTCTCTTTCCTCAGCTTCCACAGATAGGAATTAAAATGTTTCCCATCTTATAATAGTGAACAAATTCTTCTGTTGTCAGAAAGGCCGCAGATAACTGCATATATGTGAATTTTAATCTGGCTGAATTTTAATCACAGCATCATAGAATGGTTTGGGTTGGAAGGGACCCTAAAGATCATCTAGTTCCAACCCCCTGCCATGAGCAGGGACACCTTCCACTAGACCAGGTTGCTCAAAGCCTCATCCAGCCTGGCCTTGAACACTTCCAGGGATGGGGCATCCACAGCTTCTCTGGGCAACCTGTTCCAGTGCCTCACCACCCTCACTGGGAAGAATTTCTTCCTCATATCCAAACTGTATGACCATCAGAATTATCATTAAAGAAAATATTATAACTTCTCAGATCACCGTTGTTACCTTAAATACAGTCTACTGGTAACTATCATTAGCCTTTTTGTTTTTTGTTTCTGTCTAAAGTTCATTAATAAAAATCATCAAGTCACGTAATAGCAGTATTATTGTATCTAAGAATGCAGAGGACAATGTTTTGTGCCCACAAAAAAAAAAAAGAAAAAGGCCATAATTCCAATCACATAGCACTTTATGTAATTATATAGAGAAGATGAACCTCAGAGGGTGGACTTGCTATTTAATCCCGTAAATGATGTTGCATATGAAAAAAATAGGTTTAAATTATTTTTTAATAAGATTAAGCTGGAAATTATCAGGCTTATAACCATCAGATTAATTAAGTTCAACATTCTCCAGTTCAAGAAAGATATCTTGGAGTAACAGCTACAGCTCCCTCTTTTTTAAAGAGACTGGAAGTAGGGGCATAACAGAAGCATCCTCTGTCTTGTAGTAACGGCCACTGAATAAATTGTTAGTAAGTAGCATGGGACTGGTCACAATTAGAGTTAAGGTATCCCAAGTGTTGTGGTAAAGCTGTCAGACTAAACTCACTTCACATGTGTGCTAAGCATAAATCATCCATAAGAACTATCAACGGTGCTCATCAACCCCAATTTCTAAAATCTAGAAAAATGCTCCCCTTCAGTGGACAGGCATCTAAAGTAGTCCATCTCAAAAGGTGCCTTTTCGGGTGTTAATTTCATGTGTACATACTTGACTTCGAAAGATCTCAAGTTAAGTGAGTTGAACTCTGTCCAATGTGTTATGGTGGCTCCGTCTTGAGCTGAAGAAAATATTGAAAACATAAGTATGTTGCCTAAATTTTAAACTTTGAGTGAATGGCATACTTAAGGATCTGACGTTCTTTTCTACTAGCTTTCAAAGGTTTCGTTGAAACCCATGCTGAGGGTAGGTCATTGGTTATATTGGCTTACTAACATGTCTTCTTCATCCTCTCCTGATAAGGAGACATGGGCTGAGAAGACCTTTCTTCAGCAGCACACTTTCAGCATCAGAAAACTGGAGCACATTCCCTTCAACTTTGTGCAACCGGGAAAAAAATTCCCAGGTTTAAATATGAAGGCTGGAGTGACACGTCAGCTTTCCCTGGAGACTTCACTAAAACAATGCTCAATTTCAATTGCTTAAAAAACAAACAAACAAACAAACAAATAGAGTGTGAGTTTTGTGAGTTAAGGACTAAGCTGCTGGACTGGTTTCAGGCTGGCAGTGCAGAAGCATAACTAAAACTGAAGTTGCAGGATCTGGGAAAGGAAAAAAAGTACAAGAGAAAAGAAGTTTCTTACCAAACACTCTGAGAGCAGGGAAGTCCTTACATTTATTACCAAGGTGTGTTTTATCATATATCTCTTGGCTACGCTGGAATTCACAGTGTAAGTGTGGGAAAGTGTTTGTGGAGAACTTAATATCTTTTATTAGGCCAAGCAACAGAGCTAGAAAATTATGGGATATTTTGCAGTATTAATGCCTTTTCAGACCTGAAATAAATCAGTAAATACCAGAATAAATACAGGCCGAGCAAAGGAACTTAATCAATTAGACAATTTGAGGAAGGAAGGATAGCTGCTACCTACGGAGAAAGAGGAATGGTATCAGGGGAAGAACTAAGAGTCTTTTACCTAGGGGGAGCACTGGGAGAGGAAAGAAAAAGGTAGTTGTGGATCAATGAAGAGTTAAAAGCATGTGAAGAATAAGAAAAATTATAATGTGCTACAAAATTAATACCTATACTGAGTCCTTGAATATGATAGACAGCAGTGTTATGTATTGTAGTTCCAAGGGTTGTCTTTCAAGGAGATTTTGTAAACCTCCTCATCAGCCCCTCTCAATGATCAGAACTGACAGGGCAAAGATAGAGTGCCTGATTTTTTAAAAACATTCTCCCACTGACCATTGAATATTCCTGTTCTTATTTTTTTGAGTGAGTTCATGCTATTTAGTGTACAGCAATTGCTTGGTGCCCAGGACAATGCTCTGTAAGGACATTTAGGACACCAGATAAAGTACATAACTCTCTAACAAATTGCATGTGTTTCCGCCCTGGGTTTGTCATCAAAGACATGTTATGTGTGCCACATTTCCATTTGTTGCTGGCACAGAGCCATAGATCTCCTGTCCTTTGCAGCACTCAGGTATGGTAGATGAACAGCTGTGTTTCCACCACTCTTTACTGCAGTCTGACAAAGGAAGGAAGCAAGGCAACACAGCAGGATACTCAAAATCAAATTCAAAACTCATGAACGCTTGTCAGCAAAATCTAACATGTCCATATTTCTCTTTAGTGAGGCAGTTTTGTCAGCCAGCAACAGAGAGCCCCCAGACATGTACCAAACCTAATGTCTTTTAAATGTGCTCTACTAGGTCAGCACACCCATCTGCCCGCAGGGGGGAGAGAAGGTGTGATCTCTGTGGATCTACAGCCTAATCCCAAATGTCTTGGAACACATTCAAAGAGCTACAAGGGAAAGATCACTTCTATTGTCACAGATCTACAACAGTAGACCAGCTGCAGTAGGTACTTTCAGGAATTAGTCCCTAAACAAAATTCCTTTCTTCATGCTTCTGTTGATTTAGAAACCTAGTCTTATGTATGTAGTTTTTCTTATTTTGGCCAGTATTGAAAATCAATTGGAGTTTGGAAATATATTAATATTTACATTCACTCTGCAAAATAAATCAGTTTGTTAAGCACTGTAAGCATTTTTCTTTTGGTCAGCTATGACATTCACTTTACAGTCTTTCCAATGTCTAGACAACTTCAAAGCCACGGCAGATATAGTCCTGTAATAGTTCATGCTCTGCTTCTGAGTGATAATGTACTGATATCATGCTGTAGTGCAATGTCAAAATACCACCCTCAGATGACTGGCTAGATCTTCTTTCACCATTATAGCAGGATGCCTAGTTCAGATACAAATTTGTTTGTTGTTGACATCTACCTTTAGAGAAATTAACTCTACCCTAGGACTTTCAAAACAGAAAATGTGTTGAGTATATATAGGAAAACACAAGATAGGAAGAGATCATCAGGTTCAATGAGCCCAGTTTCCAAAACATAGATTACAGTGTAATAGATGTCTATTTCAGGAACATGTGCAGAACACCCACTCCATGTGACCCTGCCAAGGAAATCATGTCCTGTAGAATTTTCAGGTTTTTTTGGTTGTAGTATCTCTGCTGAAAATACCTTTCAGTATGTCAAATGCAATTTTGCTGACAAGTATATATGTAATGATCTTAAAAATAAACAAATGTAATTACTCAGGTTTTTCACTCATTAAAAACACAACTTATTCACCTTGTGAGGCTTTCAAATGGCAGTTCCATCTGCATTGTAATTCTGTTACACCAACTACAGAGCTGAAGAAGATTCTATAGTATTTTGAGACTTCTTTATTGCAACCTAGTTGGATCCATCTTCAGCAGTTCCTTCTTCTGTCATGTTGCATGGAGTTTCACAAAAGCTGCAGATCTCTGTAAGTCTCACTGTAATAACATGTTGCAGGTAATTGTTGGTTTCTTGGAATGCATTTGCCTCTACTTCAAGCCATAATTAAAGGAATCACATAAACTTTGGAAGAGTCTTTGGAAATCTGAAAATAGGAGTTCAATTTACAAATGTTAGGGTGGATAGGAAACGAGTGAGCCAAAATCAGCACAACACCATGCCTGTTTGCAATACTCTGAACAAGACACCTTTTTTGTATTGGCCACCAAGACTTATCCAAGGCATCTTGTATATATATTGTGTAGTGAGAACAGCAGCAAGTCCTCTCCAAAAAAGAGCAGAGTACATTTATTATCATGTCAGGAAGATACTGCTTGAAATTACAAGAAATGCTACTTTCAAAGAGACAATATTGCCATAGGGAAAACAAATTATTAGAGACAAGACCTCTTCTTATACCCATTCATCAGTGTTGCTCAGACTAGGTACTGATGTCCACATTTAAAACCAGGCTCTGAGGGGGTGTTCTGTTTTAAACAAACTGACACCTTCAGGGCTGTGAAAGAATTATGTGAAAGGATAGGATTTCTGTTGTGCTTTCTGTATCTATGCCTCCTTTATGTTAAGTGGCTGATTTTTGGACAGATAAGTCTCAAAACTTTGTTAACAGACGCTTGGCTAAACCCAGGTTTTAGCTTATCAGGTGTACTTATTTTTATCTACCTGTTCCTGTCACTTTGCCAGCAATGCTCACCAAAGTTTCTTCAGAGATTCCAGTTGCCTACATTAATTACACTGAAATAAGTTTCTGTTCCACTAGCCACTCAGTTACCACCATGATCTCAGAACTGTGATCTACAATTTTAACAGAAAAATAATTCTCTTTTTCCAAAGTTCTTAAGATATGCACTACGAATACTCGCATACTTTCCCCTTTCTAAGGGCTGGGTTGTATTTAGTTCAGAAAAAATGTTGGCAATAATCAGTTTTACAGAATGGTCTCTACAGAACTAGGAAGCTTCAGCGTGAGATTAGGTGTCATGACAAGGTAGGCCCAGAAAGAACAGTGCAAATAACCTTGATTGTATTAATTAGTAATTTTTCTTTAGTGTCAACACTATTTTTTTCTGAATTCCCAGCAAATAAAAGCATAACTTTCTTAATGAGGAATGAAGCAAAGTACTTACCTATATATTGATTTACAAATAACTCTTTTCTTTGTCTTTCATCTTTCACTTCCTTCTCACAGGATACTAGCCCATTTCTTCTTTCCTGATGCTCTTTCATTTATATAGTTGGAGGACATTTTACCATTTTTTTAGGGTCT
>NW_010240474.1:37684-42190 GCF_000690775.1 Eurypyga helias | reverse complement strand
CTTTCCCTTCCCACTCCACTCTTCTCAGGACCTTGAGGTTATCTTTGAGGTTCAAATTAGAAGCCCTGTGACATCATGATTTCTCCAGATCTCTCCTTTGCAATTTTAAACAAAGTCCTCTAACTTAAAGAGTCTGCAGAAATTTCTCAGAGTTGGGTCTTTTCCCCTGAGTTCATGCGGTATATAGAAGCCCAATTATTAATTTTTGTCCATTCCACTTCCCTTTGCCTTCTTTACTGGATAAATGTTGCTTCTTGCAGAACTTCTATATAATTCATTTTCATTTTAATTATCCACACAGTCTTTTACCAGTATCTAAGATGAAATAACCTCTCGTATGCATCAAGCATCTTCTCTTATACTACAAGACTCTCTCCCAAAGTCTTTCTGTAAAAACATTTTTGCTGAGAAATTTCGGGTGTTCCGTGTAATAGAAAACATGCATAGGAAAAGAAAATTTCCGTCATTTTGTCTCATTATCTTGATTTTCTTTTCCCTTATTTCCTGTACCCTGTGACAGGAAAGAGGGTGTGAAGACGAATGGCTGATTAGTGGCTGGTTCCAAGATCTGCCATTTCCTTCTGCAAAGGGATGATTTAACAGAGAAAACCAAGATTTTGGGGTGCTGAATTCCAATATCTAAGTCTTTGTTTTGACCTTGAGCAAGAATTTGGGTCTGTGTATCCCGCATCATTGCTAAATGTCCAACTCCACAGAATTATTTTGGAGTCTGCATCTTTTCTTGTAGCATCTTCTTTCCTTTCTGCCTCCCACTTTTGCCCTGCACACTTTGAAGGGTAATTTCCAGGGTTCTTCAGTAACACTGAAAGAGGGAAATAATAACTCATCTTCTCAAACATCCTTGCTTAAGAGGTCTGAAGACTGAAACCCTCTGATTCTTCAGGACTGGAAAAGTCTCCACACCCTGTGTGCCTCATTCCTATCATGAAAATCTCACCTCTGGAAAACAGTGGGTAACTTAGGGTAATTCATTTCTGAAATGGTGACAGGACTGCCCACTCTGATGGCAATAGTCATTGTTGCTTGTGGTCTCTTCCTGAGGAACACAAAGATAGGAATCTGTAATCACTTGCTTATATGATTAACAATACCTGATCACAAAGGTTGGGATGATACCATCAAGGTAATTCACATGAAGGTGTTTGCAAGATGTTTTTCATTTATACAGAACATATTCCATTTCCTTTTGGGAAAGGTCAAAGCATGAAGAATGGAGGAATAAATGAGCATTATACCAATAGCTTCCTGAGGCTATCATTTACATTAATTACGTTTGCTCTGCCTCCTCTGCATATGCTGACAGAAATACATGAATTTCACAGGGAATTTTACTTCTCTATGTAACAACAAAGATGTTATGTGAGCAGAAGGACTGGAAAAGGAAGTTGGAATAAAGAAAACCTCCATAGTTACAAAGCAGCAAAATGGGAAACGTTTGTTTTTCTACTCACCTTCAGAAGATCTGAGATCACCACACCCACATCAGCCTGCAGTTGTTTTTTATCAACCTCTAGAAAACCTAGCATTTTCATCCATTATATTCAAGTGCTGATGATAACTGCTGCTTTGGGGGATTTTACCAAATAACGGTCTCATGGGAGACTCCAATATTCTGCCATGTAGAAAGACATCTGGAGTCAGTCCCATGTTGTTGGTGTTAATTAAGTTTCTTCCCCATGTTTTCAGCCTCTTGCACTGTTGTACCTTTCACATCTCTTCACATTTGGGTTCTTTCACTTAGCAAATTAAGAAAAATATAAGACACAGGCTCTTACAAACCCTTTTCCCAGTGCTCTTGCAGACTGTGTTTATTTTCTGCTGCATCTGCACCTGGCCTCAAGCAAAGCCTCTTCAGCCCCAGGTGGTCAATTTTTAATGGGGCTCACAGCAGGCAGCAATAGTTTGACACCCGACCCATTGGTAACATCACCATTTCTGGATAAAATTGAGAACTGCCAAACAAAAAGAAAACAATAGGAAAGGAGGTGATACCATAAGCAGCTCCAACGTTCAAATAAATAAAAGAAGTTGGTAGTTGTCAAATGAAGAGAGCATGGAGTGAGATACATGTCTTAGGCTAAAAAAACATGGAGATCTCAAGGCCAAAATAATACATAGGGTAACTCCTGTTAGCAACACTTGTATTAAGGTAGTAGGAGGCAGGTTACCTATTTGTTTCTATAACAGAAATGCCAGGCAAAATCATAAAATCACAGAATGGTTTACATTGGAAGACACCTTAAATATCATCTAGTTCCCACCCCCCTGCCATGAGCAGGGACACTTTCCACTAGACCAGGTTGCTCAAAGCCTCATCCAGCCTGGCCTTGAACACTTCCAGGGATGGGGCATCCACAACTTCTCTGGGCAACCTGTTCCAGTGCCACTTACATGATTTTCTCATAAACCTTAGGGAGAAACAGGGTGAAAAGTAGGTGCAAGGAGCCATGGAAAAGAGTCATCTGTGCTCAGGCTGTGCTCACACCTCACCTCTGTGCACTCACATGGGTTGCTGTAGTCACAGGGGAAGGTACAGGCTGCTGGCTTGGCTGGTGGCCATAGCTCCTTCCCTTCCTCACTCCCTACGGCTCCTGACAGGTGAAACGGCAGACATGGGATATCTGCATATGCTCTCCTTGACTCTACTTTCTGTTTATGATTAGTTCCACAAACATTTCAAGTAGCATATGTTTTCAACGTATAGAGCTGTCAGAGCTGTAGTAGGTATATTTCCACTTGTGCAACACTTAATTTCTGATCCAAGTGCTAATTAAGGAATCCACACAATACCTTTGTGCTTAGCTAGATTCTTGCCTGACCACAGCCACTTGCAGAATCAGGCAATGAATGCTTGGCCAAGTCCGTAGAGCACACCAGTGGCAGAACACAGCCATTACTGACACCAGTCAGTGTACTGGTCTTTGCAGTTTTGCACTGGTTTTCATCTTTTAGACTCAAAAGCACTGAAAACAGTGCACAAATACATCATTTTACAAGGAAAATGGAGCTATTCAGGCTTGCAAGCATAGCATCCCCCAACAGTGGAATGCAGTACAAACACTGTGTATAAAAATATAAAGTGAGAGACCACTTCTTTATGGTCTGTTCAGGCATCAGGAACAGTAGCTGTTAATTCAGTAAATGTCACCCTGTTTGTGGTGATGAAATAAGATCAATGGATGTTTCTGTATGATGTCATTTATCTTTAATATCAGTTGAGAAAAGTTTGAACTGCAGCTGATTCTGAGTTTACAGTAGATTACATCTCCTGCTACAGACGGTTAAAAATGGAATGAAAAAATTTTGAACTCCAGCAGAATAATGAAAGATGAAGTTTTTAGACATTTGCATCACCAGATATGCTAAGCAGAGGAGGTCCTATGAGGGGTTTGGAGGTAGTTAGGAAAGGAGGACCCTGGCATTATTTAGCTGGCTGTAATCGCTGCATTCAAGGGATAAATTGGCAGGAACTAGTGGGAGGAGACTAACAGCCTGACTCACAGAACTGATGGCTGCAGGAGGTAAATGGCTACGCACAGACAAACGGATCTGTCAGTGGATGAAGTTTAAAAAAGATAGATCTTCATTCGTAACCTGATTTTTCTAATACTCTACAGGGATTTGGCATTAATGTCGAGTTATAGCACTGTATTTTACAATGACAGTATAATGTTCTAGCTGTTGTCTTTTAAGGTAAGAAAGAAGCTAGAATTTTCCAGCGACTACTGTGGGGAAAAAAAAAAAAAAGACAGAGCAAAAGTAAAACTATTTGAACTTTCCCAAATAGTCCAGGGAACTGTGTTGGGAGGTATTACGGAAGAGATGATTGGAATTGCCTTCAGGAGGGAAATAGGGGGAAATTTTCTTTCTTGCATATTCATAAGACTTAAAATGTTTTGGGTTTTTGATTGGCTTGAGAGTTGTGTTTGATTGGCTTAGAAACTGTAAAGAAAAAGAAAAAGTAGAAATTCCATCCTGCTTTAGTCACTGCCCACTCCAAGCTTCCCTAATGACTTCCAGATGCATTCTTTTTATGCTATTGTTTTGGCAAAGTTTCCAGACAACTTTTGGGTCTGTTAGCATTAAAAAAAAAAAAAAAAAAGAGAGAAAAAAAAGAACCCCAACCTTGCTCTGCCCTCCTCTCTCTTCTAACAGAAAACAGGTTTCACTCCAGTTATATAAATGTGTGATGAGCTGGAGAAATAAAATGTCTGATGCTGTTTGTCTTCGATATCCAGGAAGCCTTTTGATATAAAGAGACTCAAATTTGGGTCTGTTAGCATTAAAAAAAAAAAAAAAAAAGAGAGAAAAAAAAGAACCCCAACCTTGCTCTGCCCTCCTCTCTCTTCTAACAGAAAACAGGTTTCACTCCAGTTATATAAATGTGTGATGAGCTGGAGAAATAAAATGTCTGATGCTGTTTGTCTTCGATATCCAGGAAGCCTTTTGATATAAAGAGACTCAAAAATATTCACTTAAATGTCT
>NW_010240474.1:36532-37652 GCF_000690775.1 Eurypyga helias | reverse complement strand
GAGGTGAAAGCAGATTCCCTAGAATCCCTTGATATTTACATAAAATAGCATAAAGTTGAATTAAAAAAACCCACCAAAACCACACTCTATAAACCTAAAATTCCCCACTACAAAATTATTTTCATGCTGCTGTCTGTGTCACTGGCCTGTTGAGGCATCTAAAGCAAATCATCTTGCCTCTTAATGCCTCAGTTTCCCCCTGTGTGAAATGGAGACAGTGGTGCTCAGCCACAGTATAAAAACCTTTTATGACTTTCAGATTAAAAGCACGTTGCAAGATAGAGTGAAAACTGCTTCTGACATGCATAGGGGATGACAGAAAAACCATTATGTGTTTGCTAAGCTGGGGTATAAAACAGCAGTCTTGTCTGGAATGGTGCTTTTGACACCCATGCAAGGCTGCCATGCATTGTGTAGTCATAATACTTGTGAAGTACTGTATTTGAAAAAAATAACATATTAGTGCTACAAACTGCTGACTTTGAAAGCCAGCAAACCGCTGAGATCTGCCTCCTCCTTCGGCACCTTACCAGACCTATCTTTCCAAGGGACAAAAGTCAGACCCGTTCAGGCTGCATTTATTCTGTATCTTTTGGGGAATCCCATCATTCCTCTACCCAGCCATTCTTTCTTTCACTAACGCTGATGTCCACATGAAGATGCCCACCTCCACATTTCCTGTGTCTTCCAGCCTTCCCGTCCTTGACAAGGGGAGAAGGGATATTGTCACACCCTTGAAGAAGATGCCCTTCTGTAAGTCCTGGTTTGGCTTTCAGGTGCTGGGACCTTCTGCACCAGCAGAAGTTCCTTAGCTACCACCTGGCTGAAAGTTTCTTGTAATACCAGCAGAGATGCTAAACTATCTTTGCCTTAAATATATGCATCTTTCAACTCCTTGCTTTGTTCACTGGTTCACTCCAGCCCAGCCTGTGCCTCACACCTATCCCCTCATATTGATGCCAGAAAAATTTGCTTATGGGTGACAAACTGGTACTACCAGGCACCAGGAAGAACCACGACGATGCAACCTAGCATGCACGTGAAGTGGCTGCTTCACAGTTTTCCATCAATGGTGTTTTTTTACTGTCATGTCATGGGCTGTAGACTACAGTTGGTGTGG
>NW_010240474.1:24807-36501 GCF_000690775.1 Eurypyga helias | reverse complement strand
ACAAGGCTGGCTGGGATAGCTGTGGGGAACTGGACAGACTGTGGCAAGTTTGGTGGGTGTCATAAAGAGTACCTGGAGTTGAGACTCCAGTGCTTACAAACCACTCGTCAGCATTCGGATTCCCCTAGCCTTATCTATGTCACCTGGTCACGGTATGGAGACTCCTACACTTAAGTTATTCACCTGGACTTCCTCATAGTATATGGAGATCTGGTCAACATCTTCAGTATAGTCTAAGGCAAAATGATTTATATCCTAAAACTGTCCATGAACAATGAAGGATACTCAAATGCAAACATTTGTTAGGTACCTGAAGCTACATGAGATATTTCTATCCATAAGATTTAACAAGACCATGGTTACCTATATAGTTAATTCAATTAAACATTAAAAAATATTTTGCCATTCGTTTCACTCTGACCTAAAAAAGAAGGAAATACAAGTTATGGCCATGGAAGATACTTTGTTTGCCTCTTGCTATTACACTGCTAATATTTCTGGCCATTAAAATAAACAGGCTTTATGATTTTACTCATGGCTGTATTACCTGGTACTCCAAGTAGACAGTTGCCTTGCCAAGAAAGAGACAAGGGTGAATGCAAGAACAGACAGGCATTGCTGAGAAGTTCTAAGGCAGTCAGCTCCCCTTTGCTTTCCTAGGCCAACTGGAAGGTTTCAACTAAGAAGGCATCAGGCTTCATCTGCAGGTGTGTACAGATAGGTAGGCATGTTAGAGGAAGGCACCATCACAGATAACTAATGGCAAGTATCATACTGTTCTCCATCATTTTGTGTGAGTGGATACTTGCTTGAAGTAGCAAAATAGATTTCACTTTGCCCAGAAGTTATACATGATTATCCTAAGGATAATTCCTTTCTATTTCAGAGACACTTTAATCATTAGTAAACTAAATAAAGCTCAAAACAGAGATTTTTGTGCATGATACTTTTTGAGAATCAGACCTTTTCAATTTTAAATTCTTGCATTAAATGATTTTATGTAAAAGTACAGCCAGTTGATCCTGAAAAGTTGGGAGTAGAAGAAATGCTTTTGAAAGCCATCTCTAGAAGAATTCCAGAGCGTTGAGCAAAATTAGCCTGAGCTAAGAAACTCCATAACCTGATTTTTAGTTAAAATTAGAAGACGTAATAGTTTGATCTGGCTGGTATGAAGTACTGTGAAAGAACCTATTTCTTTTAAGTGTGTTCATCCATTTTCACTATTCACCACACTGACAAAGTGCAATCTGAAGGCAAATAATTCTCAGCAAGAAAATAAAATCAATTATAAGGAAAGCCATTTTGATTTATCTCTTCTGCTTTGTCATTTAATGAGCTTATACTGGATAGATGACAGCTATGACATTTCTTTATTAAATAAAACTTTTAGTAATAAAACCAGCATTAAAACCAGTTGAATTTCACTGTCATGAGAGCATCTAACATGGTACAGAAAACTTTACAATATCTGTAAGAAGGAGAGAACATTTCTTTCCCTTCATGATGAAGACACAGTGCCCCTGTCACTACTAGTATGCCAGATATGCCCAGATTCTGTGCACAGAGCCAAGCTGTCAGGTACTGGCACTCGTCTAGGTCAGCAAACCTTTTTTCACCACTTTGCTGCATACAAAGATGATTTGGGGTCTGATCCCTGAATAGGCATAGTATCACAAAACTGTTTGGCAGACTGTGAACCGGCACAAGCCAAAACCAGTCCAGGGACCATTCTGACAGCAAAAGTCATTTATCGTGCCCTCAAGTCACTGTAGCCATAGCCAGTTTGGCCCAGACATAAAGAGGGATGTAGGATTTTTGTTCACATCCAAAGCAATATTTGGCAGAAAAGTTTCAGACAACATTGAGGCAAAATCAGAGGTTTCATATCAGAAAATCCATACCATATCCTTTGATGTGCAAAAGTAACAAATCATTTTGGACAGGTGGTTATGAGTTTCAGTATTCTTTGCCAGACTATTTAGCCCTTGATCACTAACATTGCTATTGTCAGAAAGAGTTCCCAGCTCCCATCAAGGTTCTGCAAAGCTGGTCTCTTTGGGCAGGCACTGAAATTAGTATTTTAACAACAAGCCCATTAAAAATCTAAGAAACTGAGTCTATTAAATATAATAGAAATGTAGGGCTGAGAAATCAAATCAAGAAGTAAGCTTAATCTACCCCTTTACTTCTAAGCAAGGGTAAATATTTCTAGACAAATTCTATATTTTTAAAGCTCTTAAGGAAATTATTTCTGCCACCTGCCTCAAAAGTGTCAGTAGGCAAGTAGCATTACTAGAGAGATTTTCTCTAATAGCTAATCCAATTCTTTCTGCATTTAAAGAATAAAAATGTACTTGTTATGCCCTAAAAGAAGTGTAAGCAACCTTTCACATGCTGGAAAAAATGCAGATTATATATGTCCATTCAATCTTCCTTTCCTCAAAACTGATTTGTTAAACCTCTCATCTACCTTCTTGAATTACTGCTTGCTCACTTGTGCTCTCTCTGTCTCTCCAGTTTGTCCCCCATTTATCCAAGAGTGAAAAAAGCTGAGACTGAAAAATGCAATGTAACTGCATACAACATTCTTATTAACATACTTTCAGCTGGCAGAGGCAATGCTGCAAAGAAGCTGTACCCTTGACTCACACCCAGCTTAGCCTTCTTGGTATTTCCCAGATCCTTCCCTGGGGTGTTATTATCAACCTAATAACTACTCATTGTATATTCTGCTCCTATTTCTTTTCCTTCCTAAATTTAATTTGCTTGTGTTTGGTTTTATTGAATTCCACTGTGCTACTTTGCTTCCTTTCTCCAATTTGTTGAGATGATTCTGAATCCTAATCCTAAAGCCTATCACCCCCTGCCCCCACTGTGGCATCACACCCAAATGTTTTAGGGTGCTGTTTAAATAAGCTCTGAGCAGAACTCACATATATCTTCTTAGACAATAATGGAAGGCCCTGAATCAAACATTTGTAATGAAAGATATTTGATGGGCCATCAGATTGTTCTTATTTTCTAGGGCTGTCCCACTGCAAGAATTTTTATCTTAATCTAATTTTTAAAACTTGTCTCCAACTACCATATTTCTTCATTCATGATACGAATTCTTCCTTCAGTGATTTCTCACAAACAAGTGTTTCCCCCTTCCAAAACCCGTAAGAACTAAGTTCAGTGATGCAAAGAAGACTACAGCTGTAATGTAGACAGAGCTTGTGATAACACAGCAGGAAAAAGGGAATTCCCCCAGTTGGTTGGCCTTGAGGGAGACTAATTTATTCCATCCCCTATCTTCTGCAGACCCTCTTGCAAAACTCTTCTTTCCATCTTAGCTCCCTATGCATTTGCCCTTTCTTTGTGAAAGGCCTCATGAGAAAATCTCCTCACAGAGACAAAAAAAATAACAGCCCCAGGAGATGAATTACCTTTTCACTCATATCTGACCTGATAGTGTTTGCAACTCTGCCTTTTCAAGCAGGAAGTTGAATTAACTGACTTCCAAAGATCCCAATCAGCAAACATTTCCATGGTCCTGTGAAGTGGGTACTTGCTACTGATGGAAAGAGATTTACAAAATTTTTGATGCAAGCTTTTTTTAATTAAGGTCTTTCAAATCAGAAAGTTTCCCCAAAGATTAATCATTTTTACTGTAATGTTTGGTATTTGTCAACTTTTCAGTTATGTATTCATTGAAGAATTAAATAAAATTGTTGTTTTTTAAATCCTCCCACCCACTACCTCCCCATGTATCATACTAAATACTGAAAGGGTTTTAGTAAAAAAGGGGGTTGAGGGGGGAAAAAAAAGTTTTTTACTAAAAATATTTTTTTTAAATCTTTAAGTGAAAAAGGGTTTTTTATTAAAAATGCTGATGACAACTAACAGAAACATTTTAAAAGCAGTAAGAAAAACATTTCAAACAATGTAAAATGGGTATTTACAAAACTTTGAAAAATAGAAAAATCCTCAGCATTCTTGAATTTTTATTTTACAATATCATTTTGTCATTTTTCATTGGTGCTCTCGTATTTTCTAGAATTCCATTCATGTAAGGCATTTGTATCAATAAGCATTGAAGGTTCCCCCTTAGTTTACACGATTCCCAGCTCTGGTGCATCTCCTCCTCAAGATCCAGGGGGCAGTTTAACAAAGGCTATTCCCAGATTTTGCCCAGGCTTTGTGCTTTGCGTGGATATGGTCTGTCATTTGTATCTTCCTGACACGTCATGAAGTGAAACAGGCCAGCTTCTCCTAGCAGAGTTTTTCCCTAAGATTCTTTTAATCTTGCTCTGCACAGACCATTCGAAGCGCTGCCTCTACCCTGCATGTGTTTTCCAGATCATTTTTTTTTCACTATTTTGTTGCGCAGCTATTTGAATCGGCTCAGATTAGGTTAAAAAACTAATGCCACATACAGGGTTTATGCTGTGGCAAGGAGCAGGGAAACTTTTTTAAGTGGGCGGGGAGAGCAGGGAGGTTTAGACATTTGCCATTCATTAAAACTGCTCTTTCTAGTGCTGCCAATGAGAATATAGCTCACATACTGAGTGTTCATTTTCTAAAGAAATGCAAGCACCTTTATGCTTAACTGCAGATTGCTAGTGATATACTTTGCTACCTCAGTGACAAACTATATGTTAGTGATGGCATAAAGCTGAGAAGTGTCATCTAGCTTTATGTTTCTTACTTGTGATATTTTTAGAAATACTGCTGCTACGCTAGCATCAGTTTTTACAACCAAGGACCTTTGTATTTCAGAAAGGAAAGTTTCAGAGGTGATAGAACAACTTTTCACTCAAAATCGATAAAGCACAGACACAGAGGAGTCCTTTTCCATAGTGAAAAGGAAAATGCTAAGTTCTTCAGTGTTCCAAACAAAGCTGGGGGAAGTAGAAATGTGCTTGGAACAAATGGTGGCAAAATGCATGCTTATGGGCTGAAGATGCAAACACTTTCATGGAGTGCAAGAAAACTTGTGGGTCAAAAAGCAAAGGATTCCCTTCCCCCCTGCTCTGCTTGAATATTTCTTCCAGGGATTTGAGAACTGCAGGATGACGTGGAAGAGGGTAATAAAACCCTGTGAGGCTCCGGGTGTTCCACAGCCTGGCCTGGCTCACAGCAGCTCTCACACTTAAAATTAAAAGTCCCAGGGAGTGGGGGAGGCATCTTGCCTCTCAGCTTCTCCCCTTTCAGCAGGGGCAGGCAAAAGAGGCTGAAGGTTTCCCCTGCAATCTTGCAAGCTCTAGTCTAATCATAACAGTAATTCTTTTATGTTACTGAGGAACTGCAACAAAACAAACAGAATTCGGATCCTGAGATCTAGCATTTCTCAGTCTCAGTATGTCAGGCTGTTCCACTGCCAAACTTCTTCTGTGGAAAGCAAAAAGTCTTCGCTTTTATTCCAGACTCCTCACTTTTTCCCTTTTATTTTTGTGCTGCGGGGCTCTTAATTTGGAGTTGTTGACTCTCTTCTCGTCCTGACTGTCACAAGGGACATACAGCGTGTGGAGGCGGTTCAGGAGGCTGCCACGTCTGTAGGGCTGCAGCACACAAAAGGAGGCGGAGGTAACAGGAATACCTTCTACTTGACAAACTTGGAAATTCTGGTGCCACATCAGCAGGAGCATATCCCAGCACAGCGCTCCTCAGCCACTGCAGACACAAACACACACCATAGAGTAATTCAAGGCACAAAGTTCTTCCGAAATGCCTGGTTCAGGAGGCTGCCACGTCTGTAGGGCTGCAGCACACAAAAGGAGGCGGAGGTAACAGGAATACCTTCTACTTGACAAACTTGGAAATTCTGGTGCCACATCAGCAGGAGCATATCCCAGCACAGCGCTCCTCAGCCACTGCAGACACAAACACACACCATAGAGTAATTCAAGGCACAAAGTTCTTCCGAAATGCCTGCTGATATCTGCACTTCTGCCCCTCACAGCTCAGTCAGACTTGATAGGTGATACTGCACACTTCAAACCTCGCTGTTTAAAAAAAAATACCTAATTCCATTTGGGAAACTAGGGATTTACTACCTCTGCATACAAAAGCCTTGCAATCCACTTTGTGATTTAGGGAAGGCACAGAGAGACTGAGGGTATATCAACACCATGTAGTACAGTTCCATGTAAAAATATTTGAGCTAACTTGGGAGGCAAAACCTAACAGACACAGTCACCCAGTGTTGCTCCTGCCCTGATGTGGGGCCCCAGGGACCCATGGAATCTGGTTCTCGAATTAATTCAGGCACATCTGGATGATGTTGCTACCCTCATGTAGACATCAATGTCATTCTTAGCTAGCTTCGGTACTGCTCACGTACTAAATGCTCACTATATATGAAAATTCAAGGGTTTTTTATCTAGATGTTTGGCGAGGAACTTTGCGATACCTTAGCTGAGTTTGGGCCCATTGGGCTGGTTTTCAATGGAGTGGGTCTAAAATCCTTCATCTATAAGCACTTAGGTGTGGTTGCAATTCCAGGAAGAGCTGTTGCAGAAACAATTCATCACTACATTAGCAAGGCCAGCCGGTGTGTTATCCAGTCGACGGTGACTACCTGTATGGATGCCCTCTCCATAGTGGTAACAGCACAAACCCAGGCATCCAAATAGTTTGCTCAGGGCCTAAAAGTACCAGAAGAATTAGATAAAACCTTTTCTTTGCGTGCCTTTTTGCATGCATTTAACTGTATAGCTGGAATTAAATTGGTACAGTGCTCTAATGTGGGGTAAGTACACTGTGATAAACACCTGTGTTTTAGATTATTTGGTACATAGTTATAGCCATACAAGATTTTCTTCTAACATACCCTCTGCTTGAACTGCACATAGTTTGGCGAAATGTTAACCATTAGGACTGATATTAGGGCAGTCGTCTGCTTACCTCAGAAGCCTTTCTGGAAGAGTTTAGTTAATGTTTCTCAACTGTTCTTAGAGCCCAGCATGCCGGTCCTGAGCTCCCAATACAGCATTTTGCTGCAGGTGCTCTCAGAAAGGAGAAGAGTGGGTGTTCACTCAACCATGGCTCTAACACAGACCTGAGGGCCTGAGGACCGAAACACCTGCTGAAGAGCCTGCTGTAAGAGCCATCCTCTGAAGTATCAGTGCTGGCATAATATGCTGGTTATTATTAAGATCCATACTTGATCTGAGATGTCAAAATATGCAGAAAAGAAGGCAGAGATAGAAAGTGATCATAAAAAGCTTATATTGTGAGCAAAGAGGACAGACAAATACCAGAATTCAGAGAAGAATGAAAGGGATAAGTGAGTTTTTCCCAGAAGACGTGTTTTATGTAGACAGGAGTCGGTTGATATGGACATTTAAATGTGAACATTAAGGTATCCAAGTAATATTTTTCAGAGAGTTTTTAAAAGTTCAAAGAAATCATAAACACTCAACCATACAGATGATTGTTAGATCAGCTAGAAAATAAATGCAATTATGGACTTTACTCCACTGATGACTGATGTTCAGTCATGTCTCTTGCCTATCCTCAGTGTCCTGTTGAATCACCTGAACATAAGCTCCTGGAAACAGAAGCAGTTATCACACTTTCCAGAATGGAGAGAACTACATAATTTACAGATTATTTACTATATAAATTCAGTAATTGTGTGAAATGTGAAATGAAATGTGCACACAAGTCCCTTTGATGTCTAATCACTCTGTACACACATCCCTGTGTACGTGCTGAACACTGATAGGAACTTGCAGCTCTAATGTCTGTTTTGTTGTAAAAGTCAAAGTGGCATGAAGTCACTGAAGTGTCAAGGCAGAATAGCAACTGCTTGCCATCCAACTCTCACACATTAATACCCCTCCTCTGAAAGAGAACTGCAGGACTCAGATGCCAGGCTGGAGGAAGTATTTATTTTACTGAAACAACATCTGGCTCTTTAATGAACTCCACAGGTGGCTATGTTGGTGGTTTCTAGTCTCTCATGTGGCTAGAGCTCTGTGTGGATAACTTAAAAAGACCATCATGTCATGACTGGTTCATTCAGCTTGGACTGTTTTCGTTGGACTTAGTGATACTGTGGGATCTGTATAACCTCGCTAAAGCCTCTCCTGAAGTAGGTGCTTAAAAGCATCTACAGTTCAGACCGGAAAAAGGGATGGGATGTTTGTGTGCATAAAGTTTAGCACAGGCAAGCTACCACCTGATCAGTCTTTCTGAAGCAGTTTATCCGAATCATAATATTTTTGTCCTTAATAAGGAGATAAAACATATTATACAGCTAAATTCAAAGAATATTTTAAGGCTATGAAGTCATGCAGCAAAATACAAAAAACTGGAAAAATTAAAACTCTCTGTGGGGAAAATATTCAGCGTCAAACAAACTGGTGAAAAGTATAGCTTTTCTTATTAGAAATACTTTCGGATACTCAGCACAACTCTCAGCCAGATTGTTTTAAACTGGCTGCAATTTTCTGTAGAAAAATGAAATTTTGATTCACTAACATAGTATCACCTCAGGCCATTTGCAGTGTTCCCTTCATAATAGCCCATTGTTAACAGTGCATTTGTTCACACCTTATGATTTTCCTCACTGGAGACTTAAAAAACATTTGGATACAAAAAAAATCCTAGCTTCTTACTGTTTTCCAGCTTTTTACCTACTCACTAAGGAAAATAAAGGGCATTAATAACTACACCAAGATAGCAGCGATCAAAAAACCATATTTTTCTCCATCTCTGGTTCAGTTTGGGCCAGTCAAATTGGTCAAAAGATTCAGAGAGGCAGCTACTGGGAGATTTCATGCAGATGAATAAGCCCCATGAAATTTAAGTTACGAAGCTTATTCAAATAGGAGCACCCCTACCTTGCAGTTCAGCTATTTTAAAGAAAAGAGAGGGGGAAAAAAAGAAAGAAGAAAACAAGCAGTTTCATGAGCAGCAAAAGAAATGAAGCCCCATTTCTCTGCCTCTGCTACATTATCTGGTGTCCAATAGCATGACAGTGTTCCTAAGTGTTGCTTTCCCAGAGCAGGGTGTAGAAGCTCTAACTCAGGTCTTACTCTTCCACTCAGCATTCCGTTGCCATGAAACTTGTAACAGTGTAATATTTCCAAGGCCTCTAACCCTCTCTCAGTTGAGGCTAAAAATGGATAGAAAGTTTAAATATCTCTAGGATGGAAACAGGAGGACATACAATTGCTTAAGCCTTCTTAGTTTAAGAAATTGGATCAAAGAATTAAAGTGTTGGAGAGGCACTCTGCACCACATCCACCTTTTAGGTACTCTGCTATGTCAGTGTAGGGGGAAATTTTTACGTAAGCAGAAAAGCCCTTTTTTCTCCCTTCTGCTGATGCTCAGGGAAGTTACTTTCCAGCCCCATACAGCGTTGATAGACAGAAGTCAAAGTGGAAGCGGCTATATTTGGCTGTATTCAGCTATATTATATGTAAATAACTGGCTTCAGTAGAGCCCAGGATTTCAACCCAGAAGTTTTACCGTGAGTATGTAAAGGAGTCCATTAAGTCCTCAGACTCCACAACTGAACAGAGATCAGAATGCCACCTTATCTCTGAAATGATTTTTCAAAGGCAAGATTAAAATATCACAGGTTTCACTGAAATTGTTCATACCCTGAAAACACTGCTAATGAACAGTGGAGTAAACTCAAATTACCTTGAGTCCTAAATTATATCACTGAGTAATTCTCTGTAAGATCTTTTGATTTCTTTCGTTGTAGTTTGCCACTGAATCTAAGATTTTACTTTTAATTATAGTGCCTAACTTTATATCACTTGAGGAACCAGCTGCTCTTAGCAGGGAGCATACCCAGACAAGGAGAGACACATAGGCAGATTTCAGCAAAAATTCACAGTGGGCCAGCCCCTGAAAGCTCTTATTCTGCCTGAATAAAAGCCACCAATGTAGGCCTGCCTTTTAAGTGTAAAATCTGCTTCAGTCCCTATTAATTCAGACCTGTCTGGCCCAACTCCTGGCCATAGGGTGAAGAGGCTGGTTGTCCTCCTAGCGCCTCCTCCTCTGGCACAGCCCCAGACGGCCGAGGGCAGAGATCCCTGCACTCTTCTTGCAGCGCTGGTGCCAGGGCCATTACTGGAGCAGGAGCTGCAGGGCTGGGCCTCACTGATTTTCACATTTGCCAAAAAAGCCCTAGACTGGAGACAAAATACACTCAGAGCCCGTGGAGGGTGGCAGAGGGGTCACACTTGCTCTGCTTTCCTGCAGACACAGTTTGTCTAAGGAGGCCTGAACTTGGCTAACAGGGACACCATAGTTCACCCTTAAGCTGCCAGGCTAAAATGTTTTCTTGTGGTCGCTAGCTTGGTCTTTTCCCTCTAGTGCCAACGAAGAATAACAATAAAAGCAGCTTAAATATTTTTCTTCCTCTAAGGTAGAGAAGATAATAGCAGCATTAGGACTTGCAAAAGAGTATGGAATATTTTTGTCTTAATGAGAAAGCAAGCTAAACTAAGGCAGACTGCAACGTGCTCATTCTTTCCATAGGATTTTGTTTATACAATGAAGCATATCCCTCAGGCTGTGGCATTCAGTTGGCTACAAGTTCTAGGTTAATGAGAAAGGCCTTGCACAAATTGCAGCTCTAACGTGACTGCCGGTTTTATGCCTTTGAAATGGAGGTGATGGGGAGTCTCACATTTATATTTGTTTTTCTCAGCTGGAGGTTGTACAATGCTATTAATTCATAAGTTGAAGCCACTTGTCACTGGGGAGCCAAGTGAAGCATCATGAATTTTTATTTCTGTATGGATGGTGATTTGCCTGGAGTGAACCCTCACCGATGCAGAGGATTCTTCATTCCAAAGTCTTTAGTTTTACTCTGAAGGTGGAGTGCCTTGGAGGTTGCGAAGGGCTCAGTTGTTACAGCTGTATGTGGCTGTCGGCATTGAACTGCAATACCTGAGGGCTTGTCACTTCAATTCTAGTGGCACACGCTTAGCCACTTTTCATGCATACTTCCTCTTGTCATCTGGACATACTGATGTCTGCAGTGATCAGCCGCAGGTTGGTGAGGAAAATTAACTCACCCAAACAACATTTTCTTTAACTTATTTTTCACATCAGTTCTAGAACAACTGATGACCAGCCAAAATGCATGTTGAGAAAGCAAATCAGTAACCCTTTTCACTGTCAAAAAAATTTGCTTCTTACATTTCTATTTTTTGCCAATGATTTCAAAAGTCTAGTAATTAGCCGAATGATAAATAGGTGTAATGACATTCTCCTAAAGAACTTGGCTTCTTTAGGACTTTCTATACTTCTCACTGAAGTAGGATAATGAGGTTAACTGCACAAAACACAGGGATATGTGTAACAGGATGACACAGGTTCCAAAACGAGCAGAGCAGAAATACAGTGCAATTTAACTAATGAGAATACCTTCAGCACAGTCCTGAATTTCACCAGAACACAAAGGATGGTTTCTTTCTAATGCAAGGTACCACAGGGGTCTTTGGTGTGCGCATTCATTTCTAGGTCCCATCTGAGATGCGGTAAACACAGGGATATGTGTAACAGGATGACACAGGTTCCAAAACGAGCAGAGCAGAAATACAGTGCAATTTAACTAATGAGAATACCTTCAGCACAGTCCTGAATTTCACCAGAACACAAAGGATGGTTTCTTTCTAATGCAAGGTACCACAGGGGTCTTTGGTGTGCGCATTCATTTCTAGGTCCCATCTGAGATGCGGT